>NW_022437182.1:19020-29551 GCF_009761245.1 Sapajus apella
CCTGTTTCCAAAGAAACAACATCTGGTTGCATTTTTCAATTTTCCACCCTTATCTCTAACTTAGATGTTAGGTTCATTTATTTTCATTCCTTATGCAATAATAAAAGCTTTAAGGCTATGAAATTTCCTCTGAATGTGGCTTAAGCTGCATCATCTTGTTTATGTTACATAATGTTCTCATTTTCCTTTGTATCTAAATAGACGTTACTTTTAGCTTGGTTTTGTCTGCCTTGAGTTATTTTGAAGAGTTTTCATTTTTATTTATTGAAAAGTGGTTCATTTTTTATGTGATTGTTTGCTATTTTTTTTCGCATTTATTTATTTTATTGCATTTTAGGTTTTGGGGTACATGTGAAGAACATGCAAAATTGTTGCATAGGTACACACGTGGCAGTGTGATTTGCTGCCTTCCTCCCCATCACCTACATCTGGCAATTCTCCCCTTGCTATCTCTCCCCTGTCCCCACCCACCACCGTCCCTCCCCTATTTCCCCCCAACTCACCCCAGTGTGTAGTACTCCCCTACCTGTGTCCATGTGTTCTCATTATTCAACACCCGCCTATGAGTGAGAACATGTGATGTTTGATATTCTGCTCTTCTGTCAGTTTGCTGAGAATGATGGTTTCCAGGTTCATCCATGTCCCTACAAAGGACCCAAACTCATCGTTTTTGATGGCTGCATAATATTCCATAGTATATATGTGCCACATTTTCCCTATCCAGTCTATGGTCGATGGGCATTTGGGTTGGATCCAGGTCTTTGCTATTGTAAACAGTGCTGCAATGAACATTCTTAGGCACGTGTCCTTATAGTAGAACGATTTGTAATCCTTTGGATATATACCCAGTAATGGGATTGCTGGGTCAAATGGAATTTCTATTTCTAGGTCCTTGAGGAATCGCCACACTGTCTTCCACAATGGTTGAACTAATTTACACTCCCACCAACAGTGCAAGAGTGTTCCTATTTCTCCACATCCTCTCCAGCATCTGTTGTCTCCAGATTTTTTACTGATCACCATTCTAACTGGTGTGAGATTGTATCTCAATCTTGTTTTGATTTGCATTTCTCTGATGACCAGTGATGATGAGCATTTTGTCATATGTTTGTTGGCCTCATGTAAGTCTTCTTTTATAAAGTATCTCTTCATAACCTTTGCCCACGTTTGAATGGGCTTGTTAGTTTTTTTCTTGTAAATCTGTTTTAGTTCTTTGTAAATTCTGGATATCAGCCCTTTGTCAGATGGGTACACTGCAAAAATTTTTTCCCATTCTGTTGGTTGCCGATTCACTCTAATGACTGTTTCTTTTGCTGAGCAGAAGCTGTGGAGTTTGATTAGGTCTCATTTGTCTATTTTGGCTTTTGTTGTCAATGCTTTTGGTGTTTTGGTCATGAAGTCCTTGCCTACTGCTATGTCCTGAATGGTTTTGCCTAGATTTTCTTCCAGGGTTTTTATGGTGTTAGGTCTTATGTTTAAGTCTTTAATCCATCTGGAGTTAATTTTAGTGCAATGTGTCAGGAAGGGGTCCAGTTTCTGCTTTCTGCACATGGCTAGCCAGCTTTCCCAGCACCATTTATTGAACAGGGAATCCTTTCCCCATTGCTTGTTTTTGTCTGGTTTGTCAAAGATCAGGTGGTTGTAGATATGTTGCATTGTGTCCGAGACCTCTGTTCTGTTCCATTGGTCTATATCTCTGTTTTGGTACCAGTACCATGCTGTTTTGATTACTGTAGCCCTGTAGTATAGTTTGAAGTCCGGGAGTGTGATGCCTCCCGCTTTGTTCTTTTTGCTTAGAATTGACTTGGCTATGCGGGCTCTCTTTTGGTTCCATATGAAGTTTAAGGTCGTTTTTTCCAGTTCTGCGAGGAAGGTCATTGGTAGCTTGATGGAGATACCATTGAATCTGTAAATTACTTTGGAGAGTATGGCCATTTTCAAGATATTGATCCTTCCTAACCATGAACATGGAATGTTTCTCCATCTGATTGTGTCCTCTCTTATTTCGTTGAGCAGTGGCTCGTAGTTCTCCTTGAAGAGGTCCTTTACGCTCCTTGTTAGTTGTTTTCCTAGGTATTTTACTCTCTTTGTGGCAATTGTGAACGGAAGTTTGTTCTTGATTTGGCTCTCTTTAAGTCTGTTATTGGTGTATAGGAATGCATGTGATTTTTGCACATTGATTTTGTATCCTGACACTTTGCTGAAATTTGCTTCAGGAGATTTGGGGCGGAGACGATCGGGTCTTCTAGATATACAATCATGTCGTCTGCAAATAGAGACAATTTGACTTCCTCCTTTCCTATTTGAATATCCTTTATTTCTTTTTCTTGCCTGATTGCTCTGGCTAGGACTTCTAATACTATATTGAATAGGAGGAGTGAGAGAGGGCATCCTTGTCTGGTGCCACATTTCAAGGGGAATGCTTCCAGTTTGTTCCCATTCAGTATCATATTGGCTGTTGGTTTGTCATAAATAGCTTTTATTATTTTGAGATACGTTCCATCAATACCCAGCTTATTGAGGGTTTTTAGCATAAAGGGCTGTTGAATTTTGTCAAAGGCCTTCTCTGTATCAATTGAGATAATCATGTGGTTTTTGTCTTTGGTTCTGTTTATGTGGTGAATTATGTTTATAGACTTGCATATGTTGAACCAGCCTTGCATCCCTGGGATGAAGCCTACCTGATCATGGTGTATAAGCTTTTTGATGTGCTATTGCAATCGGCTTGTCAGTATTTTATTGAAGATTTTTGCATCTATGTTCATCATGGATATTGGCCTGAAGTTTTCTTTTCTTGTTGAGTCTCTGCCAGGTTTTGGAATCAGGATGATGTTGGTCTCATAAAATGATTTGGGAAGAATTCCCTCTTTTTGTATTGTTTGGAATAGTTTCTGCAGGAATGCTACCAGCTCCTCTTTGTGTGTCTGGTAGAATTCGGCTGTGAACCCGTCTGGGCCTGGGCTTTTTTTGGGTGGTAAGCTCTTAATTGCTGCCTCAACTTCAGACCTTGTTATGGGTCTGTTCAGGGTTTCGGCTTCTTCCTGGATTAGGCTTGGGAGGAGGCAAATGTCCAGGAATTTATCCATTTCTTCCAGGGTTATTGCTTTATGTGCATAGAGTTGTTTGTAATAATCTCTGATGATTGTTTGAATTTCCGTGGAATCTGTGGTGATATCCCCTTTATCGTTTTTTATTGCATCAATTCAGTTATTCTCTCTTTTCTTTTATATTAAACTGGCTAGTGGTCTGTATGTTTTGTTGATGTTTTCAAAAAACCAGCTCCTGGATTTATTGATTTTTTGAAGGGTTTTTTGTGTCTCTATCTCCTTCAGTTCTGCTCTGCTCTTAGCTATTTCTTGTCTTCTGCTAGACTTTGAGATTTTTTGATCTTGCTCCTCTAGCTCTTTCAGTTTTGATAATATGGTGTCAATTTTTGATCTCTCCTTGCTTCTCATGTGGGCACTTATTGCTATATATTTTCCTCTAGAGACTGCTTTAAATGTGTCCCAGAGATTCTGGTATGTTGTGTCTTCATTCTCGCTGGTTTCGAAGAACATCTTTATTTCTGTCTTCATTTCATTTTTTATCCAGTCAACATTCAAGAGAAAGTTGATCAGTTTCCATGAAGCTGTCCGGTCCTGGGTTACTGTTTGAATTCTGAGTTTTAACTTGATTGCACTGTGGTCTGAGAGACTGTTTGTTATGATTTCCGTTCTTTTGCATTTGCTGAGGAGTGATTTACTCCCAATTATGTGGTCAATTTTAGAGTAGGTGTGATGTGGTGCTGAGAAGAATGTATATTCTGTGGATTTGGGGTGGAGAGTTCTGTAAATGTCCATTAGGTTTGCTTGGTCCAGGTCTGAGTTCAAGTCCTGGATATCCTTGTTAATTTTCTGTCTGGTTGATCGGTCTAATATTGACAATGGGGTGTTAAAGTCTCCCACTATTATTGTGTGGGAGTCTAAGTCTCTTTGTAAGTCATTAAGAACTTGCCTTATGTATCTGGGTGCTCCTGTATTGGGTGCGTATATATTTAGGATCGTTAGCTCTTCTTGTTGCATTGATCCTTTTACCATTATGTAATGTCCCTCTTTGTCTCTTATGATCTTTGTTGCTTTAAAGTCTAATTTATCAGAGATGAGAATTGCAACTCCTGCTTTTTTTTGCTGTCCATTTGCTTGGTAAATCTTCCCCCATCCCTTTATTTTGAGCCTTTGTGTATCCTTGCATGTGAGATGGGTTTCCTGGATACAGCCCACCAATGGGTTTTGTCTGTTTATCCAATTTGCCAGTCTGTGTCTTTTGATTGGGGCATTTAGTCCATTTACATTTAAGGTTAATATTGTTATGTGCGAATTTGATACTGCCATTTTGGTGCTAGCTGGGTGTTTTGACCTTTAGTTGAGCTGGTACTTGTTGTTCCTTTAAATGTGTAGAGCGTCTTTCAGGAACTCTCGTACAGCTGGCCTGGTGGTGACGAAATCTCTGAGTACTTGCATGTTCACAAAGGATTTTATTTTTTCTTCACTTATGAAGCTTAGTTTGGCTGGATAGGAGATTCTGGGCTCAAAGTTCTTTTCTTTAAGGATGTTGAATATTGGCCCCCACTCTCTTCTGGCTTGTAGGGTTTCTGCTGGGAGATCTGCTGTGAGTCTGATGGGCTTCCCTTTGTGGGTGACCCGACCTTTCTCTCTGGCTGCTCTTAGTATTTTCTCCTTCATTTCAACCCTGGTGAATCTGACGATTATGTGCCTTGGGGTTTCTCTTCTTGACGAATATTTTTGTGGTGTTCTCTGTATTTCCTGGACTTGAATGTTTGCCTGCCTTGCTAGGTTGGGGAAGTTTTCCTGGATGATATCCTGAAGAGTATTTTCCAGCTTGGATTCATTCTCTTCGTCGCATTCAGGTACGCCTATCAAACGCAGATTAGGCCTTTTCACACAGTCCCACATTTCTTGGAGATTTTGTTCATTCCTTTTTACCCTTTTTTCTCCAGTTTTGCCTTTCCATTTTATTTCATTGAGTTGATGTTCGACCTCTGATATCCTTTCTTCTGCTTGGTCAATTCGGCTGTTGATGCTTGTGCATGCTTCATGAAGTTCTCGTGTTGTGTTTTTCAGCTACAACAATTCACTTATATTCCTTTCTATTTTGTCCCATTCTCCTTAGCATTTTGTCAAATCTTTTTTCAAGGTTCTTAGTTTCTTTGCATTTGGTTAGAACATGTTCTTTAAGTTCACAGAGATTTCTGACTACCCACCTTCTGAAGTCTGATTCTGTCATTTCATCACACTCATTCTCCATCCAACCTTGTTCCCTTGCTGGGGAGGAGTTGTGATCCCTTGTAGAAAGAGAGGTGTTCTGGTTTCGGGTGTTTTCATCCTTTTTGCGCTGGTTTCTTCCCATCTTTAAGGATTTATCCACCTGTCGACTTTGTAGTTGCTGGCTTTCAGATTAGGTCTCAAATATTTCAGATTAACATTCTGTTTGTTGATGATGAGGTTATTTCTGTTTCTTGGTTTTCCTTCTGACAGTCTGGCCCCTCTGCTGTATGTCTGCTGAGGTTCACTCCGGGCCCTGCTTCCCTGGGGTTGACCTGCAGCAGCTGCAGAACAATAAGGGTTGTTACCAGTTTTCTTCTTCTGCTATCTTTGTCCCAGAAGGATACCCGCATAGTGTCTATCTGATCTCTCCTTTATCATGTGGCTCTTTGTATATATAGGGGTCAGGGAGCTGCTTGAGGAGACGGTCTCTTCTTTATAGGAGCTCAAATGCTGAGCTGTGAGCTCTGTTGTTCATTCAGAGCTGCTGGGCAGGTACATTTAGGTCTGCTGCAGCATAACTCATAAACTGCTTTTTGTTCCCAGGTGCTCTGTCCCAGGGATTTAGGGCTTTATTTATGAGTTTCCGTTATGCTGCTGCCTTCTTTCTTTTTTCCTTCAGACCTGCCCTGCCCAGCAAGGAGGCAGCCTAGTCACTGTCGGCCTGTAGAGGCTTTGCTGAGCTGCTGTGGGCTCCACCCAGCTGCCGAGTGAACTTCCTTGCAGTCCTGTTTATATGGGTGTAGTTAGAACTGCTTTGGAGATGGTGGCCCACCTCTGTTGAGGCGGAGTCTCTCTGCTGTGGCTGGTTGCCTTGGCAATGGCGGGCTGCCTCAGCAATGGCGGGTTGCCTTGGCAGCGGCGGGCTGCCTCAGCATTAGCCGACTACCTCCGTCGTGGCAGGCTGCCTTGCTAATGGCGGACGCCCCTCCCCCACAGAGCTGGACCGTCCCGGGTTCAGCTGCGCTTGCTGTGAAACTCTCAATCTAGAGTTTCTGATTGCTGTTCTTTTGTGGGGGTGGGACCAGCCAAGCCTGATCGCCTGGTTCCCTGCCTCAGAGCCTTTTTTAAGTTTGTGTTCTAGTTGCCTGTTGAAGAGGTGATGGGGTCTCTTTGTTTTTCCCTGCGGCCACTCACTGCGCTGGCTTAATCAGCAGCACTGAGGTTCGTGGCACTTTTTTTTTTTTTGTTTTTTTTTTTCTGCCCTGGAATCTACTGTCCTGGTTCCCTGCTCAGTCCCCTTTTTAAACAGACGAATGGGCGACTTCCTGTGGCTCCAATCACCAGCCAAAAGGGCACCTGGACCGGTGTATTTTGTACGGAGAACCGCTGCTCTGGGGCGCTGACAAAGCAGCCACGTGGGGCAAAGCAGCGGTGCTGGCTGGCACAGCCGCGCTGGCCGAAACAGCCGTGCTGGCAACATGTGTAGCTCCTCCGCCTGGGAATTTCCTAGTCTATGGGCAATAAAAATGCGGCATCCACTTAACCTCTGTGCTTTCACTGGGAGCTGCAATCCTGAGCTGTTCCTAAACAGCCATCTTGGATCCAGCGCCACTATTATTAATTTTTCAACTTTTTTGAGACAGGGCCTTACTCTGTAGCCCAGGCTGGAGTGCAGTGGTGTGATCACGGCTCACTGCAGCCTCAATCTCACCAGGCTCAAGTGATCCTCCCACCTCAGCCTCCTGAGTAACTGGGACTATAGGTGTGTACCACCATACCTGGTTAATTTTTTTTTTTTTTTTGGTAGAGATGTGGTTTTGCCTTGTTGTCCAGGCTGTTTTGTGTGATTTTTTTTAAATCTTGGCCTGGTGCAGTGGCTCATGCCTGTAATCCCAGCACTTGGGAGGCTGAGGAGGATGGATCACCTGAGGTCAGCAGTTCGAGACCAGCCTGAGCAACATGGAGAAGCTCCATCTCTACTAAAAATACAAAATTAGCCGGGCATGGTGGTGGGTGGCTGAGGCCAGAGAATCGCTTGAACCCTGGAGGTGGAGGTTGCCGTGAGCCGAGATTGTGCCATTGTACTCCAGCTTGGGAAACAAGAGTGGAACTCTGTGTCAAAATCTTTATTA
This sequence comes from Sapajus apella, assembly GCF_009761245.1. Taxonomy (NCBI): domain Eukaryota; kingdom Metazoa; phylum Chordata; class Mammalia; order Primates; family Cebidae; genus Sapajus; species Sapajus apella. The sequence goes on from NW_022437182.1 coordinate 26,417, forward strand.
AGATGTGATTTTCTCACATTCAATCTAAAGCCTCTTTTGTCCTGCCACATGCCCTTTTCTGGGCGTGTGTGGCCCACACTCCCCTGACAGCCTGCAGGCTTTCATCTGGCTTTCCACGAGTGCCCACTCTGCCTGGCCATGTGTGGGGTGCTCTCTCTAGGCTGTGTCCGAAGCACTCACCTTCCCCGTCTGCCGCTGTCCATCAGGCTAGACTTTCCGCCCACTGTAGACACCTGCATCCCGAGGGATGCTTGGTGGACACCCCAAACCCACCTGCTCCAAACCGAATGCACCTTGTGTTGCCCTGTCACTAGCTGTGCCCCCTCCTGGTCCCATTGGGCCCACACGTGCTGGCCCAGAGTGACATCACTGGTTTGTGGCTGTGTCCAAAGCTTCATCTGAGGATGGTGAGGTCTCAGCTTCCCAAAACTGAAGAAGCAAAGTCTGGTATTTTTGCAGGGAAATCTTGCCTCCATCTTGTTCTGCTTTGTGCCTCTGCAGATGGAGCTCCCCTGCACTCCGTATCAGTCAGAAGAGACCCGATGGTGCCACGTAATGAGCAGTAGCAGATATATCTGGGGCTCTTGCGAAAAGCAGCTCCTCTTTCATGCATGCCTGTTGTCCATCGTGGGCTGGCATGGGAGCGTGGCCTGGGTGCTCCTCCTATTGAAGCCCTCATCTTGTGACCCCAGTTCCCTTGAGGCTTCAGGCTACTGCAGCAGAGAAAGAACAGCTGGCAGGAAGTGCTGCAGCTGTCTGCACAGGTACCGCTGGTCTCCACAAGTTGTGTGGCCTAACTTGGGGGTGAGGGTGGGAAATTGGAAAACCCACCTGCACAAGGGGACCAGTGGCCCCCACCCTGCCCTTCCTAGTGTTACCTTCACAGGACTCCAAGACCCTGAGTGCTGCCCCTCACAGCCCTCAGGAGACCCCACCGCCCAGCCTGGTGGCTGCTCTCAGGTCCTTAGAATGCCCTGCTCCCTTTTCACACCAAATCCCAGAGTGTGGCCTAGGGCGTACTGACTCCCTTTTATTTATTTACTTATTGAGATGGAGTCCCAGGCTGGAGTGCAGTGGTGCAATCTTAGCTCACTGCAACCTCTGCCTCCTGGGTGTAAGCAATTCTCCTGCCTCAGCCTCCCGTGTAGCTGGGAATGCAGGTATGCACCACCACTCCCAGCTAATATTGGGTGTGTTTTGGCAAAATCAGATGATGCACACTGTAATCCCAGCTACTTGGAAGACTGAGGCAGAAGAACATTTTTTGTATTTTTAGTAGAGATGGGGTTTTATCCATTGGCCAGGCTGGTTTTGAACTCCCAACCTCAAATGATCCACCCACCTTGGCCTTCCAGAGTGCTGGGATTACAGGTGTGCACCACCAAACCCATCCTGCTGGCTCCCTTTTAAAAATGACTCTGTCCCTGCCCCTTCACTGATCTGTGTCCCCTCAGTGTCCTGGGGGCTGGTTCTGTTGGGGGAAAGCTTGGGGAAGACTGGCACTGGCTTCCACCTCATCCGTGAGCACTAGGCCTTCCCCGCCCCCTGGCCGTGCTGCGTGGTGGCCCTGGACAAAGCTAGTGCAGGTCTCAGGGCCAGGCTGCGGTCCTGCCCCAGGGCTCAGGAGCTGCACAGTGGCCATGCAGGCTGGGCTGACTGGTGGCCTCTTGCAGACATAGTGTGCATGGACCATGTGGAGGAGATCCTCAAGGCCATGCATGCTGGGCTGACTGGTGACCTCTTGCAGACATAGTGTGCATGGGCAATGTGGAGGAGATCCTTAAGCTGGTGACTACAGAGCACCCTCCTTCCAGGGACAACAGTGGGTGGTCCAGAAGTACATCGAGACACCAATGCTCATCTACGACACCAAGTTTGACATCAGGCAGTGGTTCCTCATCACAGACTGGAACCCCTTGACCATCTGGTTCTACAAGGAGTTACCTGTGGTTCTCAACACAGCGCTTCTCCCTGGACAAGCTGGACAGGTCAGCGTGGAGGGCGAGCTGGACACCTTGGGCCAGGAAATGAGCTGCTGCCCTCACCCCTGGAGCAGCCATAGTGAGAAGCGGCCCCAGCAGGGTCCCCTCACTGCCACCTGCCACCACAAGAGGCACAGGTGGGGAAACTGAGGCTTGGGAGGCTGATGACTTCCCCCGGGACAGGCTCAGGCCCACCAGCCTTCAAAGCCAGTGCCCTACAACCCATGCTCTGTGCATCTTCCCTGGAAAATCTTAAAAGGCACCATTTTGCCTGTGCCTGCGGGTATCGGAATGGTGTGCGCAGCACCTGGACCCCAGTGCAGGGGAAGTGATGTGTGGGGTGCCTGGTGGAGGCTCAGACATTGGGAGCCCAGGGTGGAGAGACCCCTGCCTCACCCAGTCCCTCATGGGCAGGATGGCAAGAGCCCATGGTGTCCTCGGGACAGTGCTGTCCACACGGCAATGTCTGCCAGCCTCTGTCTGCGCCAAGGCTTCCTTTGACTGTTGTGTGACCCTCACTTGGTGTGAGCAGCTGGGGGACCTGATGGCTGGGCAGGAGTGGAGGCTGCTTTACAAGGGAGTGAGAATCCAGGGAGGCCCAAGAGTCACTTAACAGAGACCTTGCAGGGGGTTCAACTCTGGCCCAGGCTGGGGGCTGCGGTCATGCTGGGTGTTGCGCTGGAAGTCACACCCAGAAGAGGGCCTAGGAGAAGCTAGCCTGGGGCCTCAACTCTCACCCGCCCGCTGCCCCTGGTCAAGTGGTCCTGGAGGAGGTCCAGGAAGTCACCTGAGCAAAAGCAGCTCCTGCGTAGTGGAAAGCCAGGGCCCCTTCGAGCTGCTGTCCCTGGGCCTCCAGCCAAGAGCCATGTGCTCTGTGCTGTGTGCCTGGCCAATCTCAGGGCCTCTCTGAGCCACTTCTCCATCTGGGACATAAACACACATCCCAGTGACGGGAGGGCCCCCGACATCGGGTCAGACGCATACTGACAAAAATTAAAGAACGGGGTTAAATGTTAGCACTGTAGGTCTGAACCCTGATGAGTTATTTTTGCCAAAACCCTCTTCTACATGCCTGTATCTTTTTTCTTTTCATCCATTTCCCAGTGGAAATATAACTTACATACAGTCATGGGCGGTATCCCACCCCCCCCCC
>NW_022437182.1:34551-61784 GCF_009761245.1 Sapajus apella
CTGAATGAATTAAGCAATGCTGACCCACGAGATGTCCATTCTCTCTATGCAATCACACGGATAGGCAGCCACCTCTCAGTATGCCAAAATAAGCTGTACTGACCAAAATATTTTCATGAAGCCATTTGTTATGGTAAATGAGTTTGGGCATTACTGCCCACACCCATATGTAATGATTTATCTTCTGCCAAAACAATTTTCATCATCCTGTCCAGGCTTTCTAAATGTGACTCCCCACACACACACTTGTGTGGGGGGTAATGGTGGCAAAATAGTAGCTAAGAATGGGGTACAGAAAATCCCTTTTAACTTTTTGCCACCACAACAAGCTATAGCCTAACACAGACCCTGCAAAATCTCTCTTTCTTTTGTTCTTCTAGGGAAAGTGAAAGGATTAGGGAAAGAGTTACAGATGTGATTCAGAAGAACCTATTTTTGTGACTATTTGTTGCTGTTGGGGCTTTGTTTTGCTTGTTTGTTGATAAGCAGGTGGCAGAAGCCTTTTTCAGAGTGTTTGTCACATACATTTGGATTCTGAGCAGCTACTGGTCTATTTCCCAAAGGACAAGTGAGCCCACAGAGGTCAGTGGAGAGAGGGAGAGAGTGTGTGTATATGCATGCTCATGAAATGTGGATCAGAATAAAAAAAGCAGATGTAGCTGATGGCAGCGGGGCAAGGCTGGAGTTAATAAACCAGCGTGCACAGAGTGTTCTGTAAGATGCAGGAAATGCATAACATAATTGTTTCTGCCTTTAATGATCTTAGTGATGTGGGAGACATGAGAATATTAAAACAAGACAGAAAAATGGAAACTCACTTCTAGCAGCTGCCAAACAAAATGGGATGTAAAGCAGGAGAGAGGTATATTGAAATGTTCACAAGGTTCACTTCACCAAAATGAAACTTCACCTCTCACGGATGTCAAATCTTCCCCTCTCTCTCATGCAGAAGTCCCCTCCCATTGCCCATCAAACTGTTGCTCCCTGCATTCTTTCTGCATCCTTCCCTGTCACTGTCTTCCCTCATCATTGTCACTTTGCCTCTCTTGCTTTTCAATCTCTTTCATTATTCCCCTTCCTTTCTCCCCTCTCCATTATCCTGTCACCACAAACATGCTCTTACAGTTGTTCTCCCCCTTCTCTCTCTCACACACACACATACTCTCTCCCTCTCACGCATACACGCACACACAAACATAAACGCACAGACCATACCCCTTCTCATTCATTAGTAATCAACCTGGGAGCCATATCTCCTAATCCCAGCAGTTGAATGGAGCTGTAAAAATGCTCCCTTTAACTACACACTGTGGTCAGTTGGGGGGAAATAGGGGAGGGACAGTGGGGGGTGGGGAGCTGGGGAGAGATAGCAAAGGGAGAAATGCCAGATGTAGGTGATGGGGAGGAAAGCAGCAAATCACACTGCCACGTGTGTACCTATGCAACAATTTTGCATGTTCTTCACATGTACCCCAAAACCTAAAATGCAATAAAATAAATAAATGGGGAAAAAAATGCTCCCTTTAAAATACACCCGGAAGTGAAGCAAACGATTTCTGATGAGTGCAGGCGGGGTGAATTCCGCCTCGGGCTAGTACAGATAGATCCTTTCCAGAAAAAAAGGAGTGAGTCAGGCAGCCTGTGATTCAAGAAAAGAGAGAGGCAGGGCTGGGCGCGCCCGTTCGGGCCCCGCAGTCTAGCTTACCTCCACACGCCGCCCGCGGCCTCCCTCCTGCCCTGCTGCCCGCCTGCCGGACTGCCCGCCCACCGGCTCGCAAGCTGTGAAGCTCCCTCCCCGGACAGCTGCAGGCGCCGGGTCCGGAGGGAGTGAGCTGGTTCGCCACCTGGGGGCGGGGAAGGAACCGGCCTGCAGAAAGGGCGCGCCTCTGCGTTGGGGGCAGAGTGGGTTTGCAGACCCCCCAGGGGTGCGGCTTCCAGCAGTGACAGCTGGGTGAACTCGGTAGCAGGGGGCGGCGAAGCTTCTGTCAACCCGCAGCCTCCGCGTGCCTGGGGCTAGAGCTCTGCACATGTTTGTCATAGGTCAGCTCCCCTGACCCTCGTGCACACAGAGTCCTGGGGTCTCGCTGCGATTTCACCCCCTCTTACTCCAAAAAAGGTTAGAGAAGGGGTAACAGCGTCAACAAGCAGAGTAATAAAAAGCGTTTTTCCAGTGCCACGTGCCAAGCAGGCTCTGTTTTTACAGTAAATTTATTATTAATTTATTATTAATTTTAATAAAATAGTAAATAATAGCAATATGCCCAAATGTTGCTGATTGATAAATTAACTATCTTATTTTCTTCGTTTTAAGTTGAGAGGATGCAGAGGTGTGCTCTTCTTTTTCACGAAGATAGCTAGGTCTGGTTCTCCCTATTTCCAGAGGAGCAAGATAACCTTTATATTTATTTATGTTGGGAAAAACTAGGGTTATAACTACCTTTGAACAGGATTCAGCCTCTAGGCTGTTTTCCCTCCGTGCATTTTTTTTTTTCTTTTTCTTTTGAGACGGAGTTTTGTTCTTGTCGTCCAGGCTGAAGTGCAATGACGCAATCTCAGCTCACTGCAACCTCTGCTTCTCAGGTTCAAGCGATTCTCAGCCTCCTGAGTAGCTGGGACTATAGGCTTGCGCCACCATGCCCGGCTAATTTTTGTATTTTTAGTAGAGCCGGGGTTTCACCGTGTTGACTAGGCTGGACACAAACTCCTGACCTTAGGTGATCCACCCACCTCAGACTCCCAAAGTGCTGGGATTACAGTGGTGTGAGCCACTGTGCCCAGCCCCCTCCGTGCATATTTTTAAATGGGAATTTTTATGTAACTGTCCAATTTACAGCATCTGTTGAACAAGAGAACGTCTAGAGACTTGACCTAAATGGTAACCCCAGAGGATGCATCAGCTAGAGAGTTAAGCAGGGTGGGGCTTGCATCGGGGACGGTCTAGTGGGACGGGGGCTGGAGGCTTTTGGCTTCTTGCGCCCTTCTCACTTTAATAGCAAGGGGAGAAATGCCAGATGTAGGTGATGGGGAGGAAGGCAGCAAATCACACTGCCACATGTGTACCTATGCAAAAATTTTGCATGTTCTTCACATGTACCCCAAAACCTAAAATGCAATAAAATAAATAAATGGGGAAAAATAAAAATAATAAAAAAAAATAAAGACCTCCACACTGCTGTTTCCTTCTCCTACCTCCTTGGTGCAGCTACTTTGCTGCCATTTTTCCTGGCTGTGGTCAGTCTCCCCACTGGCGTGGCAGTCCCTGGGCCTGAAATGAGACTCGTCTGGGTTTCTTTCCTAACCAGCAGGCCCAGAGTCGGATGCGTGAGGTGCTCCCCCCAGATCCCAGAACTGCTGGTCCCAGGGGCTCAGGGTGGGCGGCCGGGGCTCAGGGTGGGTATCTGTGGCTCAGGGTGGGTATATGGGGCTCAGGGTAAGCGGCCAGGGCTCAGGGTGGGTGGCCGGGGCTCAGGGTGGGCAGCTGAGGCTGGCACTGTTCTCCTTGTGCCTGGAGGCATCTGGTCACCTCTGCCTCGTGTCTTCTTCCTCGGCCATCAGGCACATGCCCACCCTTGGGGGGCCTCCCAGCCTCCCAGAGCCAGGGCAAGGGTCCGAGTGAAGGGCTGTGCTACCCCAGGCTCCGTACAGACCACGAGTGCAGGGACACTGGCTTTTCCTGGGCAATGAGGGAGTAAAGGCCTTTATCTCTTTACCTAGAGACCCTGGGTTATTTCTGCGCCCCTTCCTTCATATTCAAAGAAAACTTCTGAAGTTAAGAGAAAGCTCGCTGCTGCTCCCTGCTGTGGCCGAGGGGTGTGTCTGCCTTCCTGCCTCACAGGTGGCCCTTGTGAAGTAACACCTCTCCTGTCTCTGTCTTGTAGTAGGTGTCCAGGAGCCCCCTGAAGGAGTTTGACAAGGAGAAGGCCTGGAGAGCCGTCGTGGTGCAAATGGCCCAGTGACCCCCAGACGGGGAAACTGGGAAGCAGCGCCCAGCCTGGCCCCGAGCGCAGAAATGCAGAGCCCCTAATCGCCCTGAGCTGCTGCTTCTAACACCTGCCTTTCCCTTGTGTGAGGGCAGATCAGGCTGCAGGTGGGGTTTTCAATTCCTAGGGTAGTTTAATTTTAAAATAGGCCAACGTTGGCTGTTCTGTGCCTCAGATCAGTCGGTTCCAAACCGCTCCTATGTCCTAATAGCAGGAGAGTGGCCGCAGCTTCCCAGGCCGAGGTAGGGCCCTGGCTCAGCCTCTGAGAGCCCCCCTCAGCAGGCCCCAGCCCACCTCTCTTGTAGCTTGGGCTGGAGTGGACTCTCCGACTGTGTTCTCCGAGTCTCCTGCCCACTCTGACCCAGCTTCCTCCCTCCACTCTTGATCTATCCCAGGCGCTCAGTCAGCCCGGTGGGACCTTACCCACTTCCCTGCAAGGTGCACCTGCCCCAGGCTCAGCCTGCCCAGCAGCGCTTCCTGGACAGTGAGAGCAAGGCTGGGCGCTGCTGTCCTGGCTGGAGAGCCTCGGGGGCCACTCCTCCAGAGCCCAGGGGCAAGTGACACAGGCTGCCTCCGCTCTCCCAGGTGAAATCCACACCGGCTTGCCCGCCCTCTCTTCCCACTTAGACCTAGTCATGCCGGATCCGCTTCCACACTGGCTGCCCCTGTCCCAGGTGCATTCATGCCCAGCTTGGAGTGCCACGTGGCCACTGCTGTGAGAAGCAGTGTTCTTGGGGGTGCTGACGGACGAGTCTAAGGCTTTGTAAATGGGTTGGAGAGTGTCTCCCTGGCCCCAGTGACAGGGGAAGCTGAGCCCCTCCCTCCTGTGTTTGCTCCCATTACTCAAAATGCAGGACAGACCAGGCCAGAGCCCGGGAACCCTCCTGGGTTCATTCGGCCCTCTACCTCCTAGCAGGTGCTTGGTCTTCATCCTGACTGATAAGGCCCAGGGCAGTGGTCTTCTCCATCTCTGCTGTTCTGAGGTCTTAGGGTACAGCCCAGGTGGTCACTGTTAACCTGCCAGGCTTCAGGGACCGTTGGGTGCAAGAATAACACTGACTTTGTGTACAGTAGTGCCATGGCCAGGAGTGGGTTTCCCTGCCATCTCCTCATCCCTCTGAGGGCACCTGCGTTCTCCCAGCTGACCCGGTGGTAGATCCACAGTGAGTTGGGGCAGCTGTGAAACTGGGAATGCTGCTATTTGGTAATTACTTTCCAGCAGGTGTTTTCCTTCACAAGGTTGCACATCACAGTGGTTTGGTTCTTCCCTTCTGGTCTGAGAGGATAGCAGCATCAAGATGTGAACATTTTCTCTTTACTGCTGAGGGTTATACTGACTGGTCCCCCATGGGCTGCTGGGAAGGCCTGGAGATGCATTCTGCGGCCCGGGAGATGCAGCTGGATGGGGCATCCTGTAGACCCTCCTGGGGTTCTCACTGCTGAACAGGTGACTCTGCCTGCCAAGGTACCTTCATGGTGTTCATGACAAGTGGGATCATTATTTTCAACCAATCAGGAGGAATACAGGCCAGATGCCTCCCCAGTTGCTCGGAAAGGAGACAAGCCAGGCCCTCTCTGCTGTCTTGGGCCTGGAAGGACATAGTCAGGGGCCTGGCAAACACCTTGGCCAAGCCCCAAACAAGCACCATGGTGGGAGAGGAGAGGCCGCTGTCACAGGCACCTGGCCCCACCCCGTCTGCAGGACAACCCTGCCTCCATCAGCTCCAAGGCCAGGGGCCAGGTGGGGTCTGCTCCTGGGAATGGAGTGGGAGCCTCAGGGACAGCACGGGGTGGGCTGATGTCTTCTTGGGGGCAGACCAGAGAGTTTCAGAGCCAGAATGAGGCACCTGGGGAGTTTTTACCGGCTCGCACTTTCTTATCTTAGAGAGCTTAACAAATCCAGACAGATGGGTTTAAAAGAACTGTCTCTTTCAATCTACATTTTTGTTTAACACACTTGAGCAATAAACGCTGACTTGTAGACATGGCTGTGACTATTCAATATTGGGTCTTGGCCGGGTCGGCTCACCCAAGGTCTGAAGGCATCGGAAGTGACAAGTAGGAGGGGTGGGTGGAGACAGGCTGATTTGTGTAACCCCTAGAGGCCAGTTCTGGAGGGCTGGTGGGAACCTAGTGGCTTTCCTGGGGGAAGAGGGAGGCAGCTGGAAAGAAACCACCCCAGCCAGGGGAAGCACTACTCACCACCACTTCAATCCCCCACCGGCCCCTTCAGAGTCTGGCCAGAACCTCCCTTTTGGGGTATGTTGGGAAGGTAAATGCAAAATAAAGTTGATTTAAAACCAAATAAATCAGCTCCCTCAGCTTCCTCTAGGCAAAAAATAAAGATGACATCTAGGTTTTGGAAAGGTCCCATGAGTCAGGGTCCTGATGGAGAGGGTGTGTCATCCCTACCCCCACTCCAAAGTGCCAGATCAGACCCAGGCTGATGCGGTGGTGATCTGATCTGGGGGGCCAAGGACACAGGCTGTGTGGACCTAGGTGGGCTCAGAACGCCCTGGGGTAGGCAGCTGTGTGGGACCCCATGAGTGGCTCTACAGATACCAAAGCCTCCCAGGTTCTGCCACGAGAGGGAGGCGCTGCTGCAGTCACCCCATCGCCCCCAACCACCAGGACCCCCGGCACGCAGCCCTGGAGAAGCCCAGTGCCCGTTGCATCCTCACCCGCCCCTCCAGCCTCGCGTGGGGGCCCAGCCCAGGGAGAGAGGGTGGCCTGAGAGCCTCGGGGAAGGGCGAGAAGGCCCGGCAAGGCTGGGGGGCTGAGAAGGAGTGGCAGGGTGTGACCCGCAGGTCTTTGTGATCTGCTGGGGGATTGAGTGTGACCCCCACACCAGGGCGCGGGGCCGCAGTGTGTGACCTGGGGCTACACCCAGGCCCTCCCCCGTAGGCACCATGGCACGCACCATCCAGCACCCGGGACCCCGCAGCCGCGATTGCTCTGACAGCTGCCTGGGACCTGGACCCCGACCCCAACCCCAGACCTGATCCCCAACCCCATACCTGACCCCCAGCCCGGACCTGAACCTCCAACCCCAGACCTGAACCCAAACCTGGATGTGACCCCCAATGACACATCTGACTCCCAACACAGACCTGAACCCCAACATAGATTTTATTCCCAAGCCCAGACTTAAGTCCTTAATCCAGACCTGACCCACAACCTCAGACCTGACCCCAACCCCAGACCTGACCCCTGACTCCAGACCTGATCCCCAACCCCAGACCTGACCCCAACCAAGTACTGATCCCCAACCCCAGACCTGACCCCAACCCAGACCTGACCCCCAACCCAGACCTGACCCCCGACCACAGACCTGACCCCCAACCCAGACCTGACCCCAACCCAGACCTGACCCCAACCCAGACATGACCCCCCAACCCAGACATGACCCCCAACCCCAGACCTGATCCCAACCCAGACATGACTCCCAACCCCAGGCCTGATCTCCAACCCCAGACCTGACCCCCTAACTCAGGCTGACCCCCAACCCAGAGCTTACCCCAACCCAGACCTGACCCCAACCCCAGGCCTGACCCCAACCCAGACCTGACCCCCAACAAAGACCGACTCCAACCCAGACCTGACCCCACAATCCCAGACATGACTCCCAACCCCAGGCCTGCCCTGCCCTCCCGTGAGACTCAGTGCCTCATTGGCACTGAGGAAGGGGCTGCTACAGGCGTCTGGGTGTGCGGGGTGGCCCTGCTCACTCAACTGAGAGCTCTGTCCATTTTTCCTCCCTCATTCCCAGCCCCACCCAGCCCTGACTGATGCTGGAGGTGGGGTCTCCATGCCAGCAGCCTCCAGGCCCACCGTGCTGCTCCTTCGCTTTGACCTGCAGTGTCTTCCACTCCAAGGGTCTTTTGGGGGCCTCCTTCTCCCCTTGGGACCTTCCTGGGGGGTGAGGCCTGTGCCTGGAGACATGCTGGAGCCATCGGGAAGTGTGGTCGATGCCTCTCTCTTGAGGCCTCTTTGTAGCTAAACTGGAGAAAAGGGCAGCCCAGTCCTTGGGTGTGAGGCCCCCTAGATCGTCCCCCAAGCCTCAGGAAGTCTGGGCTCCCCGCAGGCTCTACAGAGCCTGGGAGCCTCCTGAGGGTCTGCATGGGACCCTAGGTGTTCACTCCTGAGTCAGGCAGGGGTCTGTGCCCCGACCAACCCCTCCTGCACAGATCCCTCCTGCACGGACTCCACCATCCCAGCCACATCCCAGCACCCCCAACCTGTGCCTTCCCCTCGGCCTGCAGTCAAGCTGCCCACATTCAGCGGGTCTGACCTCTGCATGGTGGGCATCGGCGTGAGGAGGGCAAGGAGGCAGGTGCTGCCCATCTGCAACCTCAAGGCCTCAGCCTCACTGTGGAATGCAAAGCCGCTGAAGGCACAGTGCCCCCTTGCCATGCTGGACCCCACCCAGGGACCCACACGACTGGCTCTCCAGCGAGACCTAGGACTGAAGGATGAGAAGGGGCTCCCCCTGGCCTTGCTGGCACCCCTAAAAAGGCCAGCCAAGAGTGGCAGAGCCACGAAACCCACCTGCACTAAGGCTGCTGGGAAGGCAGAGCTCCCTGCCTGCCTCTGCCGCCACGTGGACAGTCAGGCCCTGAACACCGGTGACCCCGAAGCCCAGCCTGCCAGATACTCAGATCCACACCTGTTTAATGTGCACCCCCTGGCACCTGTGCTGCAGGGCCTGAAGACAGAGGAGGGCTCCCTGTGTCTGCCACCTGGAGCCCCAGGTAACATGGGGACTGTGGGGGCCACCTGCTCCATCCCCAACCCTCCCTCACCAGCAGCCACTGCGCCCTCCAGGACAGGGCACAGAGCAGGCTTCGATGCTGGGGCCGGGTGTCCCCTGATGGAGGTGCGGGCATGAGCTTGGGAGGGGGTTTGGGGCATGTGGCACCTGTCCCAGCCCCACATGGGGGTCTTGGGGGGGAGTGGGAGTGCAGGTGGATAGTGGGGTCACCTCTGTAGAACCTGGCAGGTGATGCCTTTCTCAATGCCTCTGGGGTGTGGTGCGGGTCTGGAGGATTTGAGTTCGGGCCTTGAGCTGAGCCATGAACAGCACAAACCCCCTGGCTGAGCGAGGTGGTGAAAGTGACCGCTGAGCTTTTGCATCTGGTTTTCTGAAGGCTCTGAGGGGCTGAGGTTACAGGTGGAGCCGCCACGCCTGGCTCCTATTGGGCTCTTCTGAGCCTTGGCTAAACCTTCAGAATTAAGGGGCTGCCACTGGCTGCTCTTGGCCTCAGAGTACCAGAGAAGGATGTGGGGCTGGGACGCGGCTGCCCAGCAGGCAGCTTCACCTGTTCCTCCCGCCAGAGGGTCTTTATGAGGGTGTGGTGGGGTCTCTACAAGGGCCTGATGGGGTCTCTACGAGGGTGTGGTGGGATCTCTACGAGGGCGTGGCCGGGTCTCTAGGAGGGCGTGGTGGGGTCTTTAGGAGGGCGTGGCGGGGTCTCTAGGAGAGCGTGATGGGGTCTCTACGAGGGCTTGATGGGGTCTTTGGGAGGGCATGGTGGGGGTCTCTACAAGGGCGTGGTGGGGTCTTTACGAGGGGTCTCTAGGACAGCATGCAGGTGTTGCAGCCTCCCGATTCCTTCTGAGGTTCAGGGGCTGGGACTCCACTCACCGAGATGCCGCCTGTCCCACAGGAGCCTAAGTCCCTCCTGCAGCAGCCCCATGGCTCAGGCCCGCAGGGCACACGCCCCGGTGTGGGGGTCACTCAGGAAGGCCAGCGACATGGGCTCCACCAGGCACAGATGAGTCTCCAGCCCCCACATAGCCTGCCTGCCACAGGCAGATTTGCCGTAAGCAGTGTTGCGGACTACAGGAGTTGATGTTTACCTTTTCCAGGTCATCAGTGGAGGCAGCTGGAGACTTAGCCCAGTGCCAGATTCTCATGTGGAGAGGAAAGGTCTCCTCCACCCTTTAGCCCCACCCTTTATGCCAGCCATGCTGCCAGGATTCTCTCACAGGACCCTCCTGCCCCGTCCCCTAAGTTCACTGGGCAGTTTTCCTTTATTCTGTTAATGCGGTGAATGACATTGATTGATTTGAATGTGAAATTAACCTTGCATTCCTTCATTTTCATTTTTTATTTTTAAGGAACTGGGTCTCACTCTGTTGCCCAGGCTGGTCTCAAACTTCTGGCCTCAAGTGATCCTCCCTCCTCAGCCTCCCAAAGTGCTAAGATTACAGGCGTAAGCCACCGTGCTGGGCTCCTTCATTGTCTTTTTGGTCTTTGCAGGACTAGATGATGCCTTCATTTTACTCCTAATATTACCTGTGTCTTCCTCTCCCTCTCCCATCTTGATCAGTGTCACAGAGACCCTTTATTTTCTGTTTTAATGGAATCTAAAATTTTTTTGAAATGTTATGTTTTTGATATTATTCAGTTCAATATTTTCTAGTTTTCATTACAATTATTTAATCCCTCAGTTACTTAGAAGTCAGTTTCCTAGAAATGCAGTAGCATCAGATTTTATAGTTACTTTTTTTTTTTTTTTTTTTGAGACAGGATCTGGCTCTGTCACCCAAGCTGGAGTCCCGTGGCACGATCTTGGCTCAGTGCAGCCAGCATCTCTCAGGCTCAAGCCATCTCCTGCCTCAGCATTTCCAGTAGCTGGAACCACAGGCATTCACCACCACATCTGGCTAATTTTTTTTTTTTTTTTTTTTTTTTTTTGTGGAGATGGGGTTTTGTCATGTTCCAGGAAAAACCCAGGCTGGTCTCAAACTCCTAAGCTCAAACAGTCCACCTGCCTCGGCCTCCCAGCATGTTGGGATTACAGGTGTGTGTAAGCCACCACATCTGGCCTAGTTAGCTGTTTCTTTTCCTTGTAAGTTTAATTGTATTTTGGTTAGAGACTGTTATCTTAGAAATTGGTTGTCAGTTGCTTTAGGTGGTCAATTTTTATAAATGTTCCTCAGTGCAAAGAATATGCAATTCTGAAATTATTCAGTATCATGAATTGGGCCAGATTTTGACATATTTCATTTCCTTCGTTTCGTTTTGTTTTGTTCTTCTGTCTGCTTGTTTTATCAGTTACTAAGCAAAGGATGATAAGAATCTTGGGGATGCATGGAATTCTGCCAGTTCTTCCTTTAGAGATTTCAGATTGTTACTAATTTTATTTTGGTGAGGATTTTCCTGGTATATTTTTTCTTTCATTATATAAGCTTATGTTTTACATGTTTCTCTGCATAACATTCCAGACTGCCAATGTTTAATCTTTTAATCAGCGCACCTATCATTTACATTTAATGTAATCATGTACATGGATTCTGTGGTAATTGATTCTGCATAAGAAATCACTGCAAAGCAGAGCTGCTGACAAAGCACACATTTATCATCCACGTTTTCTGTGGCTTAGGACTCTGAGAAGGGCTCATCGGCATGGTGCCGCTTCAGGAATGCTCCTGGGGCTCAGTTCTGGTGTCAACTGAGGCAACCTCATCTGAAGGTCTGCCTGGGGCTGGGGACCCACCTCCCTGATGGTGCACCCCCCATCAGACCCTACCATGTGGACCTCCCACAGGGCTGCTTGAGTGTCCTCACAACATGGCAGCTGGCTTCCTCCAGTGAGTGATTCAAGAAGACGACTAGAGTCATGAGGTCTCTTTATGACTTCACCTGAGACACCACATACCCCTGCTGCTGCTATATTCTACTGGCCACGCACCCCAATCCTGATCCAGGCAGGAGGGGAGCACATATGCATGAGTGCCTGAGGGTGAGCATCCCGCCTTGGAGCCTGATGACCACAGTGCCCAGTGTCTGATTTCATTCAGTTTTTGTTGATCTTGTCCATTCTATGTTGCTGTTTTCTCTCTGTTCTTGTCACAGTTTTCAATGATTCTCCTTCTCTCATTTTTTTTTCTTCTTCTGGCTTAGAGGTTACATATCCTCTTTCTAGTCTTTTAGTGACTGCCTACAAATCACTCCTTGCACGTTTAACTTACCAAAATCTAAAGTGAAGGAAATTGCACTTACACCCACCTGAGAGTACATCAACTTTGAAGCCTGGAAAATGGGACGTCCCCTGCTGCCTTCTGACTTTGCTACTGCTGTCAGCCTGTTTAATAATGTTTTTAACAGTCTACTGGGTGTGATTATCATCATTGCCTGCACAGCCAGGGTTTTTAGATTTACCCACATACATTCCTCTTTGCCCTTCACTCTTCCCAAGTCTCAGACTTCCAATCACATTCATTCTGAACCACTTTCAGTCCACTCAAGACAGTGTTCTTTAGGGAGGCACCAGTGGTGGGACGCTCAGATGAGCTTTCAGTCTATAAACATCTTTTTCACACAGGTTCATGACAGAGTCAGATGCTCTGCGGCAGGAGGCCAGGTTGCAGCCGCTCTCCCTCTGAACATTGAATTCATCCTTCCACTGTCTTGTCTTTACCGTGGCTCTCGGAAAATTGGCAGAGCCTGCCATCACTCCAAGGGGAGCTGTCTGTTCTATCTGCCAGCTTTTAAGACTGCTTTAATATGATATCTGAGTATTCAATTTGATTTTCATTTATTCAACCTGGAATTTGAATGTCTTTGATGTGTGCCATGGTGTCAGTATTCAGTTATGGGAATCTCTCAGCCATTATGTCTTTAAATGTTGCCTCCATCCGGTTCTGTCCTCTTCCCTTTGGAATGCAGACTAAATGCTTGCTAAGCCTTCTCACTTTCCCTGTATCTCCTAATCTCACACTTCTTTGTTTGATTTATTTGGCTGCCTATGCTGCATTCTAAAAACGTCTCCTCTCCTGTTTTCCCATTCGTTTCAGGATGCCACCAACCCATTGAAGTTTTAATTTCTCATAGTTTTCATTTTTAGAAGTTCTACTCTTTAATAAAATTATTTTATCTTTTTTTTTTTTTTTTTTTTTTTTTTGAGACAGGATCTCAGTCTGTCGCCCAGGCTGGAGGGCAGTGGTGCAGTCACAGCCTCCACTGCAGCCACCAACTCTCGGGCTCAAGCGATCCTCCCACTCAGCCTCCCGAGTAGCTGGGACCACAGGCATGCACCACGCCTGGCTGTTTTTGATTCACCCTGCACCTAGTGGTTTGGGGCTCCCATTTTGTGGGGGTGTGAGGGGTCTTCTGTCCCCACACTCCAGGGCTTTGGGATCCAGAGCTCCAGGTGGCCCTGGTGGTGAAGCATCAGAGGAAGGAACTTTGGGGCCTGGTACCTTTCAGGGCACCCTCTCCTTGGGCTCACCTTCCCTGGCCTGGCCCCCTCTTCCCTTACCATCTTGCCTGCTGCTTTTGCCAATTTTTATGATGCTTTCCTACCTTATGCCCCTGTTTGGTAGTTTTCCCTGGAAGGACTGGTCTGGGTCCCAGACCCCTCGTTACTGAGTGCACCCTATGGGCTCCCTGGAACCTGCTGGCACCCCACTGTGACTCTCACTCCAGCCCCGGCCTCCATAGAGGGCTGGGGCCCAGGCCCTGGACCTCCCCTCCCTCAGCAGGGCCCAGGCCCTACACCAGCTGCTCAGCCAGCTCATGCATGTTCCATTCATCAAGCACAGACACACGGAGGGCCACAGACACTGAGTCCTCTCTCCTTGGCTTAGGACGGGCCCAGCCTCCACCCTGACTCACTGGACACACACTTTCTGGGCACCCTGGTGGGTCCCAGCAGGCCCTGGGTGTGTGGGGACAGAGCCCTGCCCAACAGCACTGCCTGGCCTGCTGCGCTGAAGCACACTTGCAGATTTGACGACCCAGCCTCTCTGCATCTCCCCTCCAGGATGAGAGCCCCAAGGGTTGGGAGCTGCTGCCACCTCATTCTTCCTGCCGCTCATACCCTGCTTGTGCCACGCAGGCCCTGGGCTGTCTCGTGTGCAAGGCTGGCCCAGCTCTTCCAGGAGACCCAGTTCCCAGGAGCTGCTCAGGTTCCACCTGAGGTTCCCGGAAGCCAAGGGCTGCTTTGCATAGGCACTAGGGGCTCTCCCCACCCAGACCCTGAGGAAGAGTGACTCAGCCTGGGGCCCTGAGTTTGCAGTTGGTAGTGGGTGCCCCAGCACTTCTGGGCTAGGCTGTGGCTGCTTGGGAACCTTTAGCTCAGGAGTCTGGGAAAACTGGGGAGTCTCCCCTTTACCCCACATTCCTACCCCAACCTGGGACTCCTGTCCCTCCCCCAACAGGTACAGCTGCAGCAAGTGTACAGGCTGGGCTTTCCCTCACCCTTCCTGGCCTGGGCAACCTGAGGTTGACTCCTGGCCCCAGGACATGGGGGACGGGGCTTGGCACAGGCTCACCCCACTGAGGAGGGCTGGCTAGAGACCCGAGACAGCCTCAGGGCAAGGCCAGTGGCTGGAAGCCAGTGAGAGCCAGGCCAAGGCCCCAGCGTCTCGGGTTGAGAGGGCCCTTCTGTGAAAAAGACGCATGGTGGCCACACCTGCCACCCTTGCCTGTCCTGGGACACTCCAAGGAATGGTGTAAAAGTCCTTGAAAAGCAGCAGCTCCCATGCAGGGGTGGCCTCGAGGAGTGACCCCACAGTGGACAGCACCTACCTGCTCTTGTCCATCATGGCTGCTACCTCTGAGCCCACACAGGAAACGGCACAGGCTGCAGCTGCCTCTCAGACCACCGCCACCACATGGGATGCCGGGTGCAGGGCCTGCTCCCTCCAGCAGCTCCTGGCATCAGAACAGCCCATGGGGCCTGGTGAGGTCTGACCACAGATTGTGGGCAGCAGGTCTTCTAGCTCCACCGGGAACCCCAGCCCAGGCCCGGCTCTAAGATGTCAGCGTGCCCAGACGGCCTGCATCAGCTGCAGCCTCTCATGGGGACAGGAACACCCTCAGCCTTGACACTCCCACATCCCTACTGACCTGTACAGATGCTGACCTGCCCTGGGACTCTGGGGGGCTGCCCCAGCTGCTGGCCCTCATCTGCAGGCACTGCCCTGTGCCTACCACCCACTTGGTCCTGGCCCAGCTCAGCACCAGGCATCTGAACCTGAACCCAGGCACAGCAGCGCAGGAGGAGTCGGGGTGGGGGCTGCTCTTCTCCGAATCCCCTGGCTGGTTGGGTCCTTCTAGGCAGGACTCACCTCGAGGAGGGCTGGGAGAGGCAGAGCTGGACTCCCTTTCTGGGGTGAGGGGCCAGGTGGAGGGTCATTAGGCAGGGTGAGGAAGGGGACCTCCCCATCCACAGAGCCTTCACCCCAGAGGCACGATGCCCCACCCCTGACCCCCTGCCCACGTTTTTAATTTTTATTTATTTGAGAAGTAGTTTTGCTCTTATTGCCCAGGCTGGAGTGCAATGGTGTGATCTCAGCTCACTGCCACCTCTGCCTCTGGAGTTCAAGCGATTCTCCTGCCTCAGCCTCCTGAGTAGCTGGGACTACAAGCGCCTACCACTACACCTGGCTAATTTTTGGCATATTTAGTAGAGACAGGGTTTCACCATGCTGGCCAGGCTGGTCTCGACCTTGTGACCTGGTGATCCGCCCGCCTCAGCCTCCCAAAGTGCTACGATTATGGGCGTTTGAGTGGAGGTCTTGATTTTCTGAAAGCTGGGGGAATCAGGTGGGCTCCGTGCAGGAGCAAGTTGGGAGCCACCTGGGACTGGACTTTCCGCTGGGCTGCTCTGGCAGGTAGTGAGAAGCCCCTAAGGGGCCTTCCTGGGGGCGTGGCCTTGAGGGGCGTGGGCGTCGCCTGTTGGTGGGTGTGGACTGAGGGACCCACGGGCGCGGGGATGAGGCCAGGGGCGTGGTCATGGGTGGGCTGGGGTGGAGGAGGACGTGGGCGAAAATTCAGGGGTCTGTGGCCTGGCGTGAGGGTCACTGGGGGTGGGCACAGTGTCTTGGACGCTGTCCAGAGGTCCTGGGGGTGTGAGATGTCATGGGGCTGGACGAGCGGTGGTGGCTGGTGGTTGGGGAGGGCTCGGGGTGCGACTGCAGGTGGAGGAAGGTGCTGTCGGGATGGAGGGTCCCAGCGCTCCCGGGGGGCTGGGGCAGTCGGGCAGAGGGAGGCGCGGCTGGATGCGGGGCCGACGCCCTCAGTCTCAGCACCCCTCTCTCCCCAGGGCTGCAGAGAGACCCCCGAGCACCGCCTTGCCTCGTGTGCCGCGGGCCATAGCCACTGCAGTCCTGCAAGGCACGTCCTTTGTGCCGCTGGGCAGGCGGAGCTGCAGCCCGCGGACCCCGTGAGCCGGGACCCATGCGGGGACCAGGACCGCGACCCGGAGTCAGGTGCGTGTCCGTGGAAACCTGTGCGGAGCCGAGGCCGAGAACACGGCGCTGTTGCAGAGAACCCGCGTCCTCGCGGGTTTTCCTGGGTGCCCCGCGCCCGGCATCCCCACGCCCTCCCCGGCCCCTCCAAGTCGCCCTGGGGAAGGCACCAGCCCGGGGGTCCCAGGCTAATGCTGGTTCGTTCGTCCCGCGTTCGTTCAAGTCTTGGCGCCACCCAGGCTCTCCCACCCGCGTTTCCTCCCATCTGGGGCCCAGCGTGGGCGCTGAGGGAGACCCCAGGGTTGGCCGTGCGATCCCTTTGCAGTTGAGCTTCTTGACGCATGGGAGGTCAGTGGGCCATGTGGCCGTGCTGCCCTGGAAACCCAGACAGGGAAAGACTCCCCCTGCCACCCCAGGCCTCGTCCAGGAGGTGGCTGGGGCCTGCCTGTGAGTCAGTGGCCTGGTTCTTCATGGATACTGAACGGGGCCAATCCCGCAGCCCTCAGAGACAGCGCCAGAGCCCCCGTCCTTGGGTTGGAGAGGGTGGTCGGGCCAGGGCAAGGGCCTGGCTTCGCCATCCTTCCTGGGCCTTGGGACAAGCACCAGCCACACCCCATGGGCTGTCCCCACACGATGTCACTGGCTACTGGCTGCCTGCAGCCCCTGCCTGCGTCATGGTGCTGGGAGGACGCCTTCAGGCAACTGGGTGTCATGGTGGGGGGCCTGTCCTAGTGAGGCCTGGAGACAGAGAGATTCGGGTGCGAGGGGCCCGGGGCGGGAGGGACATTTGTCCTTTCTCAAGGATCCTGCTGGCCGTGCCCATGGACGTCACCTGGGACACCTGCCATGGCTCAGCAGCCCCCCGGATATAAGGAGGGCTGGACGCCAGGCTGACGGGCGAGGCCCAGCTGCAGTATCTGTCTTACAGCCCAGCCAGCCTGGGACAGTGGGTGACAGAGACCGTCCTGGGCCACCTCCAAATGTACCCGCCTGCTGACCATGCTGTGGCATGGAGGCCAGCACCGGGCACTCTGCAAGGTGCCATGGCCACAGGCACACTGTGGGTGGGGGGTGCTCAGCCCCATGGCCTCTGCCCAGCAGTGACTGCATAAGTTCCAGCCCATGGAGGTGGGGGCAGGGCCGAGGTGCTGGCCCAGGAGGCAGGGAGGTGGGCAGTGGGCGGTGGCAGAAGGGAGGGAAGAGTTCATGGCCATGGCAGGCCCCTGCTGCCTTCCGTCCCCTGGGACCCAGCCCCAGAGTTTGCTTCCCAAGCTCCCTCCTGATGCTCCCCGAGCCCACAGGGTGAGGCCCACGGCCTCTCCCAGTCTGGGGGTCCTGTGGGTATTCCAGGCAGAACACCCCAGCTATACACTCCCTCCATCCCCCACCACACACACATGCACGTGTGTGCACACACACATATGAACACACATGTGCACGGACACACACACACACGTGGGGCAGGAACAGAGGCAGGAGCTTCTGTGCTGCCGAGACATAGAGACTGGGCTGGACACAGGGACTCTGGCCCTGTCCAGGAAGAGAAGAGCCAGGTTGCCCCGAACCACACCCTGGTTCTCTCCAACCCCCTGCCCTGGCTGCAGGCAAATGGGAAGCGGTGAGCTTCTGCCCAAAAACTTTCCTACGCATTGGATGCTCCAGATAAGAAGAGGACTCCGAACAGCTGCCTGAGCAGAAGCCGAGCCCCAGAGTTCCCAGCCTTGGGGGCTGCCCTCTGGAGTGGGGGACCTCACAGGGAGGACCAAACAGGGGGGGTGGCCTCTCGCATCTGGAGGGGAGGCGAGGGTTG
Source organism: Sapajus apella (assembly GCF_009761245.1). NCBI lineage: Eukaryota > Metazoa > Chordata > Mammalia > Primates > Cebidae > Sapajus > Sapajus apella. The sequence continues at coordinate 52,543 of NW_022437182.1, forward strand.
AGGACTTGGGGTGGAGTCTCAGGTCCCAGGAGAGGGCTCTCCCTTAGAGACCGGGGCTGAAGCCAGGAGCTCTGGGGTTCCAGTGCCCAAGACAGATTCTGCCCTGCCTTTGCTAGCCCAGCCAGCTTTCCAGGGCCCTTGTCTACTGCCCCGGCCTCACGAACGCCTGAAGGGCGTGCACACAGGCGATGCCTTGATCCCACTGGCCTGGAGCTATCTCTGCTCCAGTGGTCGCCCTGTGGGGAACCCCATTAGGATGTTTTGGGACTCCAAAGACCTCAAGGTTTCCGGATGCTTCCTTTGGAAACCTAGAAACTCCACAAGTGTCTGGCCACAGTCTCATGGCCCCAGGAGATGGAAAGTCTCTGGGATGCGGTCTGCAAAGGGAGCCCTGTTTTGCCAGGAGGGGGCGTGTCCGCTTGCTCCTGCTGTGAGGAGCAGCCTTCTCTCCTCTGTTTGTCTTTGGGGCAGGAGGTGAAGGGTTGGTCAGGAGCTGCTACCACAGGGCACCCTGCAAACTTGCCTCACTCACATCCACAGTCTCCAGTGGGAGCTGTCACTGCACAGCCAGATGCTGGCTGGGCAAGTACTTGCATTCCTCAGCCTGACCTCAGGCACCTTCCAGAGCCTAGCCATCCCCAGGATTGTGGAATGTGACCTCTCCTGTTCTCAGGTAAGCTCCTGCCTCCTCCTAGGCCCCTACACTATGGCAGATGAGGCCCTGGTTTCTCCTCAGGTGGATGTGGCCTGATGCTCTCAGCACATGGACAGGGACAGGTAAGGGGTTGCAGGGGTCTGGGGGCCCCTGGCAGAGCTGGTGAAAGGAGGCTGAGAGACCTGGCCTGACCCTGCCAAACTGCTCTGGGAAGTGTTTGCTGGAAGCTCAAGGCATGGTGAGCCCACCTCCGACCCACCTGTGACCTCCAAGGAGGTTGTTAGAATCTAGGACAGCACTCAAGCCCATCCTGGGCTCCCCACCCCACCCCCAAGGCTGCTCTGAGCCATCAGGAGCCGGTGGCAGCACACAGGCTTGTGTAGACACCTGCCAAGGAGACACTTGGGGAACGGAGAACATCCTGAGAGTGAGATGCTGGCAGTGAAGGTGCCTGGGGGGTGGGGTGGGGGGTGCTCCCACTTCAGGGCCAGCTGACTCAGCCTTACAAGAGAGGGTGTTTCATCACGTGCAGCAAGAAGTGTGCCAGCCATCCCAGGAAGGGACACCGGTGCCCAAGGCTGGCCGAGGCACAGTAGGGACACAGGTGTGGAAAGATCCCGGAGGGGGTCCAGGGAAGGGGGAACTCACTGAGGACCTTCTGGGTGCACCATTCCTGGCATGGGGACAGCAGACAGCAAGATGTGCCTTTAGGGCAGTGGCCTGGTCACCTCAGGGGACTCAGGACACCCAGCAGCTCCACAGGGCTGGGTCCAGCAGTGGGCTCAAGGAGAGGAGGGAGCGGTGGGTGTGGGTGCCACAGGCAGGCTCAGATTCATGGGGCATTCATGGCACAAGGAAGAAAGCAGGCTGGGAGGCATGGGGGCCGGTGCGAGCAGGCAAGATGGGGGATTCAGGTGGGAGAGGTGTTAGCTGGATTCCCTCCTGCAGTGAAGATGGAAAACAGGGAGGGACAAGACTGGGGGTCCTGGCTGGGGGGAGGGAGGAAAAGTGAGAATTGAGACTCAGAGGCAACTTTTGCCTGTTGGTGGATGGAGGAAATGTTTCCTGAGTTGGGAGACCTGGGGGAGGCAGCCTTGAAAGGTGAGCTGGAGAACCTTGTGGAGGTGGCTGCGTGGTGTGCCTCCCTATGCCAGGGGAGTGGTAGGGTTGTCCCACACTGCTACGGGCAGGGTGACCCTGGGGAGTGGGTGGGGACCAGGACTGAGCCCTCCCTACTGCAAGGAAAGGGACAGGGGCAGGGGCAGGGGCTGAGGCAGGCGGAAGAGGTGAGGAAGGAGAGGACCCAGAGTCCACTGAGTGGCCACCCGGGTGCTTGGGCAGCAAGCTGACAGTCCTCGAGGTCACTGTACCTGAGGGTCTGCAGGCAGGTTTGCCCGGGAGAGCACTGCCAGGCCCCATAGCTCAGGGAGAAGACGCTGAGCCTCTGCCTTTCAGGTGTGGGGGCATCAGGACTCAGGGGTAGTGGGACAGTAGGCAGGGCCCAGGGTAACAGCGTTCAGGTGGTGACAGCCAGAAGCTGTTGACACCCCAGCTTTACAGAGCCCCACATTCCAGGCTGGGTGGGCACTGCCTTCCCTCCAGAACCGGCATCACCACCAGAGGCCAGGGAAGCACAAGAAAGTCGCCATCATTTATCTAGGCCAAGCTAAAGAAAACACCTAACCATGGGGTTTGAACATTACCGAGCTGTCCCTGTAGCACACGAGGACCTGACCCTTGGGGCCTGCTCACCTTGGGTCAGCACCATGGTCAGCTCCTGGAAATGATTTCCCCCTGGATGAGGAGACAACCCCTTTGCACCCACACCCTTACCACCATTCTCAAAGTCCCATTTATCACACAATTATCAGCTTCTGGGACCTGAGAGGCTGCTGCCAGGAGGGGGGTGGGAGCCAGTCTGGAAGAGGCAGCTGGTCATTCAACTACAGCCCAAAGGCACAACTGCCACCCCAGACAGCCAAGTCTGAACAAGGGCAGTGGGACAGCCAGTAGCTAGGAGCTCACACTGTGAGGGACCCTGCTTGTGTTGAGACCCCAGCTCTGCACTGACTGTCTATAGAGCCTGGGCAAGTTGATTAACTGCTCAGTTCCTCAGTTTCCCTAGCTCTAAAATGGGGATAGTAATTGTGCCTATCATAAATGGTTGTGAGTTTGGCAGTGCCTGGTGCATTATACTGAGAACAAGTGCCTTACACATTGTTGGGTACCCAGTGAGCCAGTTTACAGCCCCTCGGGGGAGAACCATCAGCTGGCATCCGAGGGAGACTGGAACCCTGCGTTCTGCAGGTGCCTGGGGTCCTGAGCCCAAGAGAAGCCGCTCCCCTGCCCCACAGCAGTCTACAGAACACTGCCTGGCCAGACAGACACTTCTTTGGGCAGGTGTCATAAGGGAGGTCTGGGTCTCTCCAGGCTCTGTCCTTCCCTGGCTGGACTGTAGAGAGCCCAGGACCCTGCCTTCTTAAGCCAGGCTCTCTTCTCCCTCCCTCCCCCAAACTCACAGTCTCCTCACCACTCTCTGCCTCAGACTCCAGACTAGTCTCATTATGTCCTTTATCACTGTTTGCATCAGGGGCTGTAAGAGGCTCTGGTCACCATCTCCCCACAGCCCTGAACACTCCCACCTGCTGAAACCTTTCCTCTGAGCCCTAGGGAGACCTCGGGGCAGCCTCTCCCTGGAACATTCTCCCCCTTGCTGTTTGAACTGAAATGTAGCCCTCCCTAAGACCTGCTTCCCCACCCTGGTGTCCTCCTGAGCAGGGCTGCTTTCCTCACTCTCTGCCCCTCAAACCCTCACTGAAGGCAGACAGGTCCTCACATACCATCTCTGCACCCATTCCGAGGAGCCCCCTTGTTCCAAATCCCTGCACAGGTTCTGTGACCCCGGCCTTCTCCCTTTTCTGGCACCACTCCACCAGATTGCTCTTGTGGGGCACAATATGGTCTCTGTGTGGCTGAACCCAACCACCAGGCATCAGGTCTCATCTTTCTTCAGCCATGAGCATTTCCCCTCAGTGGATCCTCACCACTTCCCCAACCTGAAGCATTCCCAGGAAACAAGGCACTTCTTTCCAGTCTTGGTTCCTCAGCCACATGCTATTGTGCTCTTTAAAAGACTGGTAAACATCATGGTGCTTTTAAGCCTTGATGGAAGTGGAAGGACACCAGGGGCTGCTGCGTAAGTACCTCTCTGTGGTACCAAGTAAGACTGGGAGAGGAAACTGGACCAAGCCACATCCCATCACTGGAGACCTCCCCTGGCTCGCACTCATCTTGGGCCTCCCTGTCCTCTCCATGTGCTGCTGGGGTGCTGGTCAGGTAATTAGCGATGCTGTCACTGAACTGACTGCCGTGGGGACTGGTGGTCCTCGGTACATTCCAGGCTCTGCCACAGTCTGTGCATCCACAGGCGACTGTGGGCCTGGCTGCTCTCTGCCATCAGGTTTCCCTTCCATTTTTAAAACTTCATAAGAAATCCTATTTAAAGCAATTTCTCCCACAGTCCCACATAGAACACATGAACTATTTTCATTCTTATTTTCTATCATTGTCTAAAAACATTTTTTTACAAAGTAAGACCCAGTTTTGTTGACTGTATCTAATTTTAACCTATTAAATGGGAACATTTTTTTAAAGTCTAAAAACATCAAGTGTTTGCTGGGGCGGTTAGGAAACATATATTTTCATACATTGTTGAGAACATAAGTTACCATAGTCACTTCGGAGAATAATTTGTGGTGTCTCGACAAAGGATACAAGATGAAATTAGTATTCAAAACCAAGTCAGTATAATTCCACATCAAGAGAGAAAAGGAGAAAAACAATATAATTCTCTCAGTCAATGAAGAAAAAAAAACTTGATACAATTTAACAAAATCCATGATAAGCAATCTTAGCAAACTAAGACTAGAAGGAAACTTTATTACTCTGACCAAGGGTAGCTACAATAAACTGGTGTCAAATATTTCATTTAATGGTGAAATACCCAAAGCCTTCCCACAAAGACTGGGGATGAGAGAAGAAGGCCTGATGCCTCCACTACAACTCAAAGCTGCAGTAAAGATCCTGGCCAGTGAATGTAACAAGGCAAGAAAAAGAAACTAGGTAGAAAGTTTGGAAAGGAAGAAAACAAACAGGTAAATACTGGTTACCCAGCGTGTGTTCACTTTGTGATATTTCATCTGTCTTTGCATTGTGACTTGTGCACTTTTCATTAAAACATTTATTACAAAAACAAAACAAAAAAAGATGTAATTAATCTCTACTCATTGACATAGAAATCTGTAATATGGTACCGATGGTGGAAAAAAACAGGCTGTAAAACTTTATGTTATGATTCTATTAAATGCCTACATATCGATAATGGCTGAGGAGGATCCAAGATGGCCATTTAGGAACAGCTCGGGATTGCTGCTCCAAGTGAAAGCACAGAGGGTGAGTGGACGCCGCATTTTTATTGCCCACAGACTAGGCAATTCCCAGGCGGAGGAGCTCCACAAGTCGCCAGCGCGGCTGTTTCGGCCAGCGCGGCTGTGCCGGCCGGCGCCGCTGCTTTGCCCCGCGTGGCTGCTTTGTCGGCGCGCCGGAGCAGCGGTTCTCTGTACAAAATACATTGGACCGGGTGCCCTTCTGGCTAGCGGTTGGAGCCATGGGAAGTCGCCCATTCGTCTGTTTAAAAAGGGGACTGAGCAGGGAACCAGGACAGTAGATTCCAGGGCAAAAAAAAAAAAAAAGCGCCACAAACCTCAGTGCCACTGTTTAAGCCAGTGCAGTGAGTGGCCGGAGGGGAAAACAGACCCCGGCTCCTCTTCAACAGGCGACTGGAACACCAACTTAAAAAAGGCTCTGAGACAGGGAGCCAGGCGAGCATGCTCAGCTGGTCCCACCCCCACAAAAGAACAGCAACCAGAAACTCTGGATTGAGAGTTTCACAGGAAGCACAGCAGAACCCGGGACGGTCCAGCTCTGTGGGGGAGGGGCATCCGCCATTACCGAGGCAGCCCGCAACGACGGAGGTAGTCGACCAATGCTGAGGCAGCCCGCCGTTGCCAAGGCAACCCGCCACTACAGAGAGACTCTGCCTCAACAGAGGTGGGCCACGTTCGCCAAGGTAGTTCTAACTACACCAATATAAACAGGACTGCTTGGAAGTTCACTCGGCAATTGGGCAGAGCCCACAGCAGCTCAGCAAAGCTTCTACAGACAGACAGTGACTAGGCCGTCTCCTTGCTGGGCAAGGCAGCTCTGAAGGAAAAAAAAAAAAAAAAAAACAGAGAAGGCACCAGCATAACTGAAACTCATAAAGCCCTAAATCCCTGGGACAGAGCACCTGGGAAAAAAAAGTAGTTTATGAGTTCTGCTGCAGCAGACATAAACGTACCTGTGCAGCAGCTCTGAATCAACAACAGAGCTAACAGCTCACCATTTGAGTTCCTATGAAGAAGAGACTGTCTCCTCAAGCAGCTCCCTGACCCCTACATATCCAAAGAGACATATCATAAAGGAGAGATCAGATTGACACTAGACGGGTATCCTTCTGGGACAAAGATAGCAGAAGAAGAAAACTGGTAACAACCCTTACTGTTCAGCAACTGCTGCAGGTCAAACCCAGGCAAGCAGGGCCTGGAGTGAACCTCAGCAGACCTACAGCAGAGGGGCCAGACTGTCAGAAGGAAAACCAAGAAACAGAAATAACCTCATCATCAACAAACAGAACATCAACCTGAAAGATTTGAGACTCAATCTGAAACCCAGCAACTACAAAGTCGACAGGTGGATAAATCCTTAAAGATGGGAAGAAACCAGCGCAAAAATGATGAAAACACCCGAAACCAGAACCCCTCTCCTCCTACAAGGGATCAAAACTCCTCCCCAGCAAGGGAACAAGGTTGGATGGAGAATGAGTGTGATGAAATGACAGAATCAGACTTCAGAAGGTGGGTAGTAAGAAACTTTTGTGAACTTAAAGAACATGTTCTAACCAAATTCAAAGAAACTACGAACCTTGAAAAAAGATTTGACGAAATGCTAACAAGAATGGACAAAATAGAAAGGAATATAAGTGAATTGATGTAGCTGAAAAACGCAACACGAGAACTGCGCGAAGCATGCACAAACATCAACAGCCGAATGGACCAAGCAGAAGAAAGGATATCAGAGGTCGAAGGTCAACTCAATGAATTAAAATGGGAAGGCAAGACTGGAGAAAAAAGGGTAAAAAGGAATGAACAAAATCTCCAAGAAATGTGGGACTATGTGGAAAGACCTAATCTACATTTGATAGGCATACCTGAATGTGACGAAGAGAATGAATCCAAGCTGGAAAATACTCTCGAGGATATTATCCAGGAAAACTTCCCCAACCTAGCAAGGCAGGGAAACATTCAAGTCCAGGAAATACAGAGAACACCACAAAGATATTCGTCAAGAAGAGCAACCCCAAGGCACATAATCGTCAGATTCACCAGGGTTGAAATGCAGGAGAAAATACTAAGGGCAACCAGAGAGAAAGCTCCGGTCACCCACAAAGGGAAGCCCATCAGACTCACAGCAGATCTCTCAGCAGAAACCCTACAAGCCAGAAGAGAGTGGGGGCCAATATTCAACATCCTTAAAGAAAAGAACTTTGAGCCCAGAATCTCCTATCCAGCCAAACTAAGCTTCATAAGTGAAGGAAAAATAAAATCCTTTGTGAACATTCAAGTACTCAGAGATTTTGTCACCACCAGGCCAGCTTAACAAGAGCTCCTGAAAGAGGCTCTACACATATAAAGGAACAACCAGTACCAACCACTCCAAAAACATGCTAAAAGGTGAAGAGAATCAACACAATGATGAATCTGCGTCAACTAAAGGTCAAAACACCCAGCTAGCACCAAAATGGCAGTATCAAATTCGCACACAACAATATTAACCTTAAATGTAAATGGACTAAATGCCCCAATCAAAAGACACAGACTGGCAAATTGGATAAAAAGCCAAAACCCATCGGTGGACGATATCCAGGAAACCCATCTCACATGCAAGGATACACAAAGGCTTAAAATAAAGGGATGGAGGAAGATTTACCAAGCAAATGGAGAAAAAAAAAAAAAACAGGAGTTGCAATTCTCATCTCTGATAAATTAGACTTTAAAGCAACAAAGATCATAAGAGACAAAGAGGGACATTACATAATGGTAAAATGATCAATGCAACAAGAAGAGCTAACGATCCTAAATATATACTCACCAATACAGGAGCACCAAGATACATAAGGCAAGTTCTTAATGACTTACAAAGAGACTTAGACTCCCACACAATTATAGTGGGAGACTTTAACACCCCATTGTCAATATTAGACAGATCAACCAGACAGAAAATTAACAAGGATATCCAGGACTTGAACTCAGACCTGGACCAAGCAAACCTAATAGACATTTACAGAACTCTTCACCCCAAATCCACAGAATATACATTCTTCTCAGCACCACATCACACCTACTCTAAAATTGACCACATAATTGGGAGTAAATCACTCCTCAGCAATTGCAAAAGAACGGAATTCATAACAAACAGTCTCTCAGACCACAGTGCAATCAAGTAAGAACTCAGAATTCAAAAACTATCCCAGAACCGCACAGCTTCATGGAAACTGAACAACTTGCTCTTGAATGTTGACTGGATGAACAATGAAATGAAGACAGAAATAAAGATGTTCTTCGAAACCAGCGAGAACAAAGACACAACATACCAGAATCTCTGGGACACATTTAAAGCAGTCTCTAGAGGAAAATATAAAGCAATAAGTGCCCACATGAGAAGCAAGGACAGATCAAAAATTGACACCCTATCATCAAAACTGAAAGAGCTAGAGGAGCAAGATAAAAAAAACTCAAAGTCTAGCAGAAGACAAGAAATAGCTAAGATCAGAGGAGAACTGACAGAGATAGAGACACAAAAAAACCCTTCAAAAAATCATTAAATCCAGGAGCTGGTTTTTTGAAAAGATCAACAAAATAGACAGATGACTAGCCAGATTAATAAAAAAGAAAAGAGAGAATAACCAAATTGATGCCATAAAAAACAATAAAGGGGATATCAACACAGATTCCACAGAAATTCAAACCATCATCAGAGATTATTACAAACAACTCTATGCACATAAACTAATAAACCTGAAAGAAATGGATAAATTCCTGGACACGTGCCTCCTCCCAAGCCTAAACCAGGAAGAAGCCGAAACCCTGAACAGACCCATAAGAAGGTCTGAAGTTGAGGCAGCAATTAAGGGCTTACCACCCAAAAAAAGCCCAGGACCAGACGGGTGCACAGACGAATTCTACCAGACACACAAAGAGGAGCTGGTACCATTCCTTCTGAAACTATTCCAAACAATACAAAAAGAGGAAATTCTTCCCAAATCATTCTATGAGACCAACATCATCCTGATTCCAAAACCCGGCAGAGACTCAACAAGAAAAGAAAACTTCAGGCCAATATCCATGATGAACATAGATGCAAAAATCTTCAATAAAATACTGACAAGCCGATTGCAACAGCACATCAAAAAGCTTATCCACCATGATCA
>NW_022437182.1:96784-202701 GCF_009761245.1 Sapajus apella
GTATTTTATTCTCTTTGTGGCAATTGTGAATGGAAGTTTGTTCTTGATTTGGCTCTCTTTAAGTCTGTTATTGGTGTATAGGAATGCATGTGATTTTTGCACATTGATTTTGTATCCTGAGACTTTGCTGAAATTGCTTATCAGCTTCAGGAGATTTTGGTCTGAGACGATGGGGACTTCTAGATATACAATCATGTCGTCTGCAACTAGAGACAATTTGACTTCCTCCTTTCCTATTTGAATACCCTTTATTTCTTTTTCTTGCCTGATTGCTCTGGCTAGAACTTCTAGTACTATATTGAATAGGAATGGTGAGAGAGGGCATCCTTGTCTAGTACCACATTTCACGGGGAATGCTTCCAGTTTTTGCCCATTCAGTATGATATTGGCTGTTGGTTTGTCATAAGTAACTTTTATTATTCTGAGATATGTTCCGTCAATATGTAGCTTATTGAGGGTTTTTAGCATAAAGGGCTGTTGAATTTTGTCAAAGGCTTTCTTTGCATGAATTGAGATAATCATGTGGTTTTTGTCTTTGGTTCTGTTTGTGTGGTGAATTATGTTTATAGACTTACGTATATTGAACCAGCCTTGCATTCCCGGGAGGAAGCCTACTTGATCATGGTGGATAAGCTTTTTGATGTGCTGTTGCAATCGGCTTGTCAGTATTTTGTTGAAGATTTTTGCATCTATGTTCATCACGGATATTGGCCTGAAGTTTTCTTTTCTTGTTGAGTCTCTGCCGGGTTTTGGAATCAGGATGATGTTGGTCTCATAAAATGATTTGGGAAGAATTTCCTCTTTTTGTATTGTTTGGAATAGTTTCAGAAGGAATGGTACCAGCTCCTCTTTGTATGTCTGGTAGAATTCCGCTGTGAACTCGTCTGGACCTGGGCTTTTTTTGGGTGGTAAGCTCTTAATTGCTGCCTGAACTTCAGACCTTGTTATGGGTCTGTTCAGGGTTTCGGCTTCTTCCTGGTTTAGGCTTGGGAGGAGGTAAGTATCCAGGAATTTATCCATTTCTTCCAGGTTTACTAGTTTATGTGCATAAGTTGTTTGTAATAATCTCTGATGATGGTTTGAATTTCTGTTGAATCTGTGGTGATATCCCCTTTATCATTTTTTATTGCATCAATTCAGTTATTCTCTCTTTTCTTTTATATTAATCTGGCTAGTCGTCTGTCTATTTTGTTGATGTTTTCAAAAAACCAGCTCCTGGATTTATTGATTTTTTAAAGGGTTTTTTGTGTCTCTATCTCCTTCAGTTCTGCTCTGATCTTAGCTATTTCTTGTCTTCTACTAGACTTTGAGTTTTTTTGATCTTGTTCCTCTAGCTCTTTCAGTTTTGATAATAGGGTGTCAATTTTTGATCTGTCCTTGCTTCTCATGTGGGCACTTATTGCTATATATTTTCCTCTACAGACTGCTTTAAATGTGTCCCAGAGATTCTGGAATGTTATGTCTTCATTCTCGTTGGTTTCGAAGAACATCTTTATTTCTGTCTTCATTTCATTGTTTATCCAGTCAACATTCAAGAGCAAGTTCTTCAGTTTCCATGAAGCCGTGCAGTTCTGGGCTAGTTTTTGAATTCTGAGTTGTAACTTGATTGCACTGTGGTGTGAGAGAGTGTTTGTTATGATTTCCATTCTTTTGCATTTGCTGAGGAGTGATTTACTCCCAATTATGTGGTCAATTTTATAGTAGGTGTGATGTGGTGTTGAGAAGAATGTATATTCTGTGGATTTGGGGTGGAGAGTTCCGTAAATGTCTATTAGGTTTGCTTGGTCCAGGTCTGAGTTCAAGTCCTGGATATCCTTGTTAATTTTCTGTCTGGTTGATCTGTCTAATATTGACAATGGGGTGTTAAAGTCTCCCACTATAATTGTGTGGGAGTCTAAGTCTCTTTTTAAGTCATTATGAACTTGCCTTATGTATCTGGGTGCTCCTGTATTGGTGCGTATATATTTAGGATCGTTAGCTCTTCTTGTTGCATTGATCCTTTTATCATTATGTAATGTCCTTCTTTGTCTCTTTTGATCTTTGTTGCTTTAAAATCTAATTTATCAGAGTTGAGAATTGCAACTCCTGCTTTTTTTTGCTCTCCATTTGCTTGGTAAATCTTCCTCCATCCCTTTGTTTTGAGCCTTTGTGTATCCTTGCATGTGAGATGGGTTTCCTGGATACAGCCCACCGATGGGTTTTGGCTTTTTATCCAATTTGCCAGTCTGTGTCTTTTGATTGGGGCATTTAGTCCATTTACATTTAAGGTTAATATTGTTGTGTGCGAATTTGATACTGCCATTTTGGTGCTAGCTGGGTGTTTTGCCCTTTAGTTGAGCTGGTACTTGTTGTTCCTTTATATGTGTAGAGCCTCTTTCAGGAGCTCTTGTAGAGCTGGCCTGGTGGTGACGAAATCTCTGAGTACTTGCATGTTCCCAAAGGATTTTATTTTTCCTTCACTTATGAAGCTTAGTTTGGCTGGATAGGAGATTCTGGGTTGAAAATTCTTTTCTTTAGGTTGTTGAATATTGGCCCCCATTGTCTTCTGGCTTGTAGGGTTTCTGCTGAGAGATCTGCTGTGAGTCTGATGGGCTTCCCTTTATGGGTGACCCGACCTTTCTCTCTGGCTGCCCTTAGTATTTTCTCCTTCATTTCAACCCTGGTGAATCTGACGATTATGTGCCTTGGGGTTGCTCTTCTTGACGAATATCTTTGTGGTGTTCTCTGTATTTCCTGGACTTGAATGTTTGCCTGCCTTGCTAGGTTGGGGAAGTTTTCCTGGATAATATCCTGAAGAGTATTTTCCAGCTTGGATTCATTCTCTTCGTCGCATTCGGATACGCCTATCAAACGTAGATTAGGTCTTTTCACATAGTCCCACATTTCTTGGAGACTTTGTTCATTCCTTTTTACCCTTTTTTGTGCAGTCTTGCCTTCCCGTTTTATTTCATTGAGTTGATCTTCGACCTCTGATATCCTTTCTTCTGCTTGGTCCATTCGGCTGTTGATACTTGTGCATGCTTCACGAAGTTCTCGTGTTGCGTTTTTCAGCTCCATCAATTCACTTATATTCCTTTCTATTTTGTCCATTCTTGTTAGCATTTCGTCCAATCTTTTTTCAAGGTTCTTAGTTTCTTTGCATTTGGTTAGAACATGTTCTTTTAGTTCACAGAAGTTTCTTACTACCCACCTTCTGAAGTCTGATTCTGTCATTTCATCACACTCGTTCTCCATCCAACCTTGTTCCCTTGCTGGGGAGGAGTTGTGATCCCTTTTAGGAGGAGAGGTGTTCTGGTTTCGGGTGTTTTCATCCTTTTGGCGCTGGTTTCTTCCCATCTTTAAGGATTTATCCACCTGTCGACTTTGTAGTTGCTGGCTTTCAGATTGGGTCTCAAATCTTTCAGATTGATGTTCTGTTTGTTGATGATGAGGTTATGTCTGTTTCTTGGTTTTCCTTCTGACAGTCTGACCCCCCTGCTGTAGGTCTGCTGAGGTTCACTCCAGGCCCTGCTTGCCTGGGGTTCACCTGCAGCAGCTGCTGAACAGCAAGGGTTGTTACCAGTTTTCTTCTTCTGCTATCTTTGTCCCAGAAGGATACCCGCCTAGTGTCAATCTACTCTCTCTTTTATGAGGTGTCTTTTTGGATATATAGGGGTCAGGGAGCTGCTTGAGGAGACGGTCTCTTCTTTATAGGAGCTCAAATGGTGAGCTGTGAGCTCTGTTGTTATTCATTCAGAGCTGCTGGGCAGGTACTTTTAGGTCTGCTGCAGCAGAACTCATAAACTGCTTTTTGTTCCCAGGTGCTGTGTCTCAGGGATTTAAGGCTTTATTTATGAATTTCCGTTATGCTGCCACCTTCTTTTTTTTTTTTTTTTTTCCTTCAGACCTGCCCAGCCCAGCAAGGAGGCCGCCTAGTCACTGTTGGCCTATAGCAGCTTTGCTGAGCTGCTGTGGGCTCCACCCCGCTGCCAAGTGAACTTCCCTGCAGTCCTGTTTATATGGGTGTAGTTAGAACTGCTTTGGTGATGGTAGCCCGCCTCTGTTGGGGCAGAGTCTCTGTTGTGGCGGGTTGCCTTGGCAACGGCGGGCTGCCTCAGCAATGGCGGGTTGCCTTGGGAACGGCGGGCTGCCTAGGTAATGGCGGACGCCCCTCTCCCACAGAGCTGGACCGTTCTGGGTTCAGCTGCGCTTGCTGTGAGACTCTCAATCCAGAGTTTCTGGTTGCTGTTCTTTTGCGGGGGTGGGGCCAGCCGAGCCTGATCGCCTGGCTCCCTGCCTCAGAGACTTTTTTAAGTTGGTGTTCCAGTCGCCTGTTGAAGAGGCACTGGGGTCTGTTTGTTTTCCCCTGTGGCCACTCACTGCGCTGGCTTAAACAGGGGCACTGAAATTTGTGGCGCTTTTTTTTTTTTTTTTTTTTTTGCCCTGGAATCTTACTGCCTGGTTTCTCTGCTAAGTCCCCTTTTTGAACTGGTGTATGGGCGACTTCCCGTGGCTCCAATCGCCAGCCAAAAGGGCCCCCGACCGGTGTATTTTGTATGGAGAACCGTGGCTCCGGGGCGCCGACAAAGCAGCCCCGCGTGGCAAAGCAGCGGCGCCAGCGCCATCTATTGAAAGGAGGGAGTCCTTTCTCCAAAGCTTATTTTTGTGGATTTTGTTGAAGATCAGATGGTGTTAGGGGTGAGGGTTTACATCTGGGTCCTCTAATCTGTTCCACTGCTCTGTGTGGAATGGGGTCCCTAGCTTTTCAATGAAATTTAACATCGGGAAGTGTGACACACCCGAGGTAGTTTGGATTTCTCAGAATTGCTTTGGAAATTCAGTGTGTTTTGTGGTCCACATGAATTTTAGCATTGCGTATTTACATAGTTTTTTAAAAGGTTGGTCCTATAGTAAAGGTATACAATAGGGGGAATTAGAGTGGGGCATTTTGATTAATGCAGACACAGAGGAATGATAAAATCAGGATATTTAGAGGCTCTATTATCAGAAACAGTTGTTAATTTATTTGTGGTGAAAACATTTGGAATCTCCCAGATTTTGTGAAAAGGGTGTGATGTTGTGTTAACCTCTGGTCACTTGGCTGTAGAACAGCAAGGAACAATTCATTCCTCTCATCTAAGTGTAACTTTGTGTTTATTTCTGACCTCTGCCCATCCCCCTTCTTCCCTCCAACCTTTAGTAACTATTATTGCGCTTTCTAGATCTGTGCAGTGAAGCCTTTTATTTTGGATTCTACATTAGTTTTTCTTTTTCTGCCTGTCTTAGGTCATATACCATGATGTCCTCCAGGTTCAACAGCGTGGCTCCAAATGATGAAATTTCATTCTGGTTTTCTGGCTGAAGACGATTCTATTTGTGTACATCCACCAAGTATGCCTTCATCTACGGATGGGCAGGTAAGTCTATTCTTTGTCTTGGCAATTGTGAATAGTGCTGCAGTCCACATAGGGTGGCAGATGCCTCTTGCATGGACTGATTTCTTTTGCCCTGAAAGTATATTTAGTAGTACACTTGTTAGATGAAGTGGTAGGTATAGGTTAAACTTTTGGAGGAACCTCCCACTGGTTTCTGTAGTATGTATACTGATTAACGTTCTTACCAAATGAGTTCCTCTGTGGAAATTTACACCAGCATTTGTTTCTCTTTTAATGTATTTTATTGCTTTGATAACATCCATATGAATTATAGTGAGATGATGTGTGTTGTTTTGATTTACATCTTGCTCATGATTTGTGATGTTATCTAAGTTTTTAAAACTTGTTTTCAGTGTTACATCTTCTTTGCAGAAATGTCTATGTAGGTTCTTTGGCCCCATTTTGTTTAGTTATTAGTTTCCCTTTTGTGTTTTTGCTAGTAAGTAGTGTTTGTTGCTTAGACATTTGAAGACAACCTTTCATCAGATGTAGGTTTGCCGAAACCTTTCTTGTAAACTTCAGGATAATTTTTTTATTTTATTTATGGATTTTTTAAAAATCTGCTTGGGCACAAACTCTAACGTATGATGCAGTCCCATGTGTGTCTGTTTTCTTGTTGTCCTTTGATGTAGGTGACTGATGAGGAAAAACAGAATCATGACCAAACTAGTCCATCACCTATGAGCTTTTCCCCCTGTATTTTTTATTTTGTTTTGACATACTGTGAGCACAGATCCACATTGACCTAAATATACCCACACCGTATGTCTTCTCATTGGAAGAGTTTGATGCATTCAACTTTTGTTTATGAGTCTCTAATTCATTTTGAGTTAATCCTTGGTCTTTTTACACAATAGGGGTCGTGTTTTACTTACGTAGGGATATCCAGTTTTCAAATCCATTTACTAAACAGATTTCCCCTTCTTCATTGTGTCTTTTGGTGTTCTTTTACAAAACGTGTACACTACCTAGGAATTTGGGTTTGTGATTGAGCTCCCTGATTCTGCCTGTTGATCTGGGTTTCTCGGTTAGTGCCAGTCATCTATTGTTTAGATAACTGGCTTTTTAATATAATTTCAAATGGAGGACAGTGATGCATTCCATGTACTTTGTATTTTCAGGGTTGCTTTGAAATTCAGGGTGTTTGATGGTTCCATGTAAATTTTAGCGTCATTTGTATCCTTTTTTTTTTTTTTAAAGAGATTACCCTAGAGTATATGTATATAACTAGAAGATACAGGGGCCATTTTGATATGGGTACACCTAGCACATTGATCAAATCACAATATTTAGCATCTATGAAGTCCTCTAGGTATTATTTGTCTGTGGAGATGATACTCAGAATCCTTTCCAGCTATTTGGAAAATTCACTACAATATTAATCCTGGCCACCCTGCTGTAGAAGAGAGGGGCAGGACCTGATCTGTTTTCTAAGTTTAACTTTGTACCCATTACCAATCCCCACAGCCTCTGGTAACCACTGTTGAACTTTCTACCTCTGTGAGGTCAAGTGTTTTAGATTTGACATGCATGAGATCATGCAGTATATGCCTTTCTCTGCCTGACTTATTTCATTTAACATAATGTTCCTCAGGTTTTTCAATGTGGCTGCAAGTGAAGAGATTTCACCCATTTCTATGATTGAAGAATATTCTGCTCTGGATGTATGTTACAGTTTCCTCATCCCTTCATCAATGGATGAACAGGTAGGTGCATTTCCTATCTTGGCTATCATGAGTACTGCAGTACAGAGGGCAAGGGAGGTATCTCTTCCACATAGGAATGGAATGATGGCTAGATGAAATGGCATTTTTACTTTGTTTGAGGCACTTCCAGCTGTTTTTCCTAGTGTGTGTAGACATTGACATTCCCACCAATAGTGTATGAGAAGAGTTTTCCCTTCTGAAAGTCTATACTAGTTGTTTCCTTTTAAAACTTTTATTTCTGTTTTAGGTAACATTCATTCTATGTGGATGGAAGCTGTATCTCAGTGCGGTTTTCCTTGACATTCTTGTGAGAATTAGTGCTTTCGAGAGACTTTTCTTTTACCTGTGAGTCAGTTTCACATCTGCTTTGCAGACACGTCTATTCAGGTCCTTTGCCCAGACTTAGCTGGGGTGTTTGTTTTTGTTTCTGTTTTTGTTTCCCCCCACATGGTAGTATTAGTTTCTTGTGCATATTTTATAACGACCCCTTTCAAAGACAGGATTTTCCATAGTTTTCTTTCAGTCTGTGAGGCACCTTCTCTTCTGTTCATTGTTTTCTTTTCACAGCATAAGATCCGATGTTTCCGTAGTTCCACTTGTTTCCATATAAGTGGTGACTTCCGAGTGCAGTTAAAAGCAGTGAAAAAGATTGCCAATCCATGGTGTTATCTATGGCTTTTTTTCTTCTAATTTTTCTTTTTCTTTTTATATTTCACATTTTGCAACTTGTGGGCATAGTCTTCTGAACTATGTGCTTACCCTTTGTTTCCTGAGGGAAGTAAATGGTCTCAAGATTGAGTTTAGGCCTTCAGTGTAATTTACATCGATTTTTGTCCTATTTCACTGTTTTTCATGTGGTTATCCAGTTTGCTGAAAATCATTTATTATTTTCCCATTGTGTCTTTTTGTGTTGTGTTGAAAAATGTGTTCAGTGTACATTCATTTGGGTGGCATGTGGGACTCCCTCATTCTGTCCATTGGGTAGCCTTTCTGTTTTTATGCCAGTGGCAGGTTGTTTGGATAAATATAGGTTTTAGTTGCTTTATCATTATGCCCACTTAGTACCTTTAGTTTCTTGCATATGTTAGATAACAGTTCTTTTCGGATACATGATTTTCTGTAATTTTATCCCAATCTGTAGGGTGCCTTTTCTTTGGGTTCATTGTTTTCTCCTTGTTTATAAATTTTAAAATTGTCCTTTGTCTAACCTGTTTATATTTCCTTTTGTTAGCAGGGATTTCTGTTTCCCATTGGGAAATAAAGTGAGAGAGATGGCAAAAGTGTTGTATTATTTATGGGTGTATTTCTCCTAATTTTTTCTTTCTGCAACTGGTGTGCACAGATTCAAGTTTTCTCAAAATAGACACTCACCCTATGTTTTTTTCCTGAGAGCTTTTTTAGTTTCAGGATTAAACTTAGGTGTTGAGTTGGTTTTGTGTTGATGTTTGTGTCCTTGTGCAACATAAGGGTCTTATTTCAGTCCTCTGCACGTGAATACCCAGGTTTCTCAACCTGGGTGCCGGTGGTGTGTTTCTGAAAAATGTATTTATATAATTTTGGTCTGATTATCTGGCTCCTTCATTTGGTCCATGTGGTTATCTTTCTGTATTTATGCCACTAACTTGCCATAAACAGAAGGCAATTATCATAACTACAGGTTTTAAAACAATTTCTCATATACTACCTAAATCTTATTCCAATTGAAAGCTCTGGTTCTGAAGAAGCTCTATCTTCTTCATAGGACTTCCAGAGAGTTCAAAGCATGTCAGCATCTAAACTAAGAATCAACCTGATACATTCAGAACAATTGGAAGTGAATCCAAACAGGGATGTGATTCAGTGTTTTTAAAATGATTTTTCAGATAGCTCTTAAAACCATTTCATGTTCCACAAGAGATATTGCTTAGGGGTCAAGTCAATAGGTTGTGAAGCAAGAATCAAATTTAAATACCAACCGTAAGTGACTTTGACCAAGTGGATACGGCTCTCTGAGCATAAGGTGTTTTTTTTTTTTGTTTTTTTGTTTTTTTGTTTTTTTTTTTACTTAAAATGAACTAAAAAAAGTACCACATATGGTCTTCAACAAAACCATGTATGCAAAATGTATGTAGCAACTTTACTCAAAATAGCCAAAACCTGGAGGCAACCCAGATGCCTTTTAATAGGTAAATAGTTAAACAAAAACTGAGCTACACCCACAACATGGAATATCCTTCTGCAATAAAAAGGATCAGGGGCCGGGCATGGTGGCTCACGCCTGTAATCCCAGCACTTTGGGAGGCCGAGACAGGTGGATCACGAGGTCAGGAGATTAAGACCAGCCTGACCAAAATGGTGGAACCTCGTCTCTACTAAAAATACAAAATTTAGCCAGGCATGGTGGCAGGTGCCTGTAATTCCAGCTACTCAGGAGGCCGAGGCAGAGAATTACTTGAACCCAAGAGGTGGAGGTTGTAGGGAGCCAAGATCATGCAACTCCACTCCAGCCTGGGTGACAGAGGGAGACTCAGTTTCATAAATAAATAAATGGGATCAAACCATTGATGCACACAACTTGGATGAGTCTCTAGAGAATTACGCTGAAAAAATACAACAGTCTCAAACAGTTGTACACTATGCAATTTATATAACATGCTTGAAACAACAAAATTATGAAAATAGAGAACAGATTAGTTGTTAGCAAGGGGTTAGGGATGGGGAGAGGAGAGGAAAAGGGAAGAAGGAGGTGGATGTGGATATAAAAGAGCAACATGAGAGATCTTCCTGATGTGGTGGTGAATGCACGACCCTACATATGTGATCAAACTGCATAAAAATCAATACATACATAAGTACAAGTGAAATGGGAGACCTGACGACTGGTGGATTGTATTAACATCAGAATGCTGGCCGAGATACTAAACTATAGTTTGCAAGGTGTTGCCACTATGGAAAACTAGTAAAAAGTATAGGGGCATCAATCTGTATTATTTTTTATAACTGCATACAAGTCCACAATTATCTTAAACCTAAAAGTTAACTTAAAAAAAACACCAGCCTCTGAACAATGAGAACACATGGACACAGGGAGGGGAGCACTACACACTGGGGTCAGTTGGGGGGAAATAGGGGAGGGACGGTGGGGGGTGGGAAGCTGGGGAGATATAGCAAGGGGAGAAATGCCAGTTGTAGGTGATGGGGAGGAAGACAGCGAATCACACTGCCACGTGTGTTCCTATGCAACAATTTTGCATGTTCTTCACATGTACCCCAAAACCTAAAATGCAATAAAATAAATAAATGGGAAAAAAAAAAAAAAAAACAAAACACCAGCCTCATAGGGTTTACATGAGAATCAAATGAGATAGCATTTAGGGAAGAAAATTCACTCCTTAAATGTTTATTGATGCCTCTCATCTGTCCTGACAGTGTGAATGCTGAGCATATAGCAGGGAGCAAGGTTCACACTATAGTAGAAATTTTATTCTGGTATAATGTCACACAAAAGCAAATTGATACTTTTTAAATTTGTAATTGAAATTGGCTTAATCACAACCAGTCAGAACAGTACCATGCATCCTGTCCCTTCATGTAATGAAAATATACTCAGAGAGATGGCAAGATATGCCCAGGTACCAGGTAGAACCAGAGGCAGAAATCAAACCCAGAATGAAACCCAGGTTGTGGCTCATCACCTCTAAATTCAGTGCCTTCAACAAAGGAGCTCTCTTCTCTTTGCAGGGTAACCCAGAGAAGACAGCTGAAGTAGAATGTGGACACATCTACTACACCAGGGACAGAGCAACTGTGGGTGATGAGGGCGATGTCTGGTTCCTGGGGAGGAGTCGTGACACTATCAATGACTCTGGGTAGGTGTGGCTGCTGCCAGGCTGACTGTCACCCTCACATGCCTCATGAGATCTTCCTTGCCCAGACAGTCTTTCATGTATTGGTGACAGAACCCTCAGCTCAATTTGAATAGAGCCATGTCTACAGTGCCGTTATCCCAGGTTTTGGTGCACCTCCCTAACCCCTGCATACAGAAGAATCAAAATAAAATTCAAGAGGGTCTGGAAAACATAATAAGACACTGTGCAGTTTAAAGAAGTGTGGGAAATGAGATTAAGAAGGGAGACTCTGTCTTGGTCCCCATAGATCCAGGGAGCTTATTTCATGTTTGTGCTCCTCTAATGCAACACAAGATGTCACAGAACAAACATAGTAATAGTAATCGCTAAATGTTAGTGATTGTTTATGATTTATTATTATGAATCTATTATAAATCTATGAATACAATGAATCTATTGAGATAGATTATTATAAATCTATTATTTATTATAATCCTGTAGCTAACCTGGAGTGCTTAACTATGTGAAAACTGTTCTTAGTGCTTTATATGACTCATCTCTCAATGCTGGAAGGGAGATGCGATTATTATCCCTATTTTACTGAAGAGGAAAGTGGGTGGCTGACCAGTGAGAAAATTTGCCTAAAGTCTCAGAGATAACACAGGGTACAATCCAGATTTGAACTGAGGTAGGCTGGCTCTGAGCCCCTGTCCCTAAGCCCTACATGATTTTTAGAAAGACACATTACACAACAGTAATAATTTCTCTTGGATATTTTAGAGAAATGGATGTGATTTTTTTTTAATTGCTGAAACAGGATGCATTAGAAATTTGCACAGAGAGTAGATTTTAAATGCTCTTGCCACAAAAGAAAAAAAGAAGTAATTATATGAGATAATGGATATACCAGTGTGCTTGAGTGTAGTAATCATGTTACTATGTATATGTACATCAAAATATCATGTTTTATGCCTTAAATATATATAACAGAAGCCAAAAATCATGCTGATAGAATGGGAAATAGTGTGCAGAATTTGCACAAATGTTTAAGACCAAGTTTGAGCCTTCCAAGAGATTTCATGTTTGGCAAAGTTTCTTGGGCCAAGCACCCAGGGGACTAAGCATTGGCCCTCCTCTGTCAGTACAGGCAGTGAGGCGAGAAGCCCTGGGAGCACTGGAGTCTTTTGTTTCTCAGCCTACAATGTCCAGGTCTTCACATTTTGGGCCCATGACACAGACATGTCAGGGGTCTTTAGCTTCCTATGACCTCTACCCTCTGTGCCAAGGGAAGCTGTGACTCTCGAAAGCAGGAGATTTGAGGACTTGGTTCTCTCCAGCCCTGACATCTGCTCCTTCATCCTCCAGGCCTGGCACTGGGCCTGCAGTGGTGGGGAGGGCTTTGGTGGAGCACCCACAGGTGGCGGGGTCGGCCATGGCAAGCAGCACAGACCTGATTCGAGGGGAAGTGAGGAGAACGCAGGGATTATTGTGTTTGTGTACGGGCACTAGGAAAGCAGGTACTAGGGAAAATTCCAGGCTTTACCTGGGCAACCTTGGGGGAAGGATACCACAGTATGGTGATCTGGGGGCACTGTGGCCTCTCTGGCTCTGAAAATAAAGATGACCGATTATATTTAGTGAACACTTAACTGTATGCCAAATAATGGAACTCTCACAAAAGATAATAATCTAAGAGCTCTTCTACTCTTATAGATAAAGAGAAGCAGAGGAGGTTAAGTAACCTGTCCACGTCACACAGCTACTATGGAGTGGAGCCAGGATGGCATTTCAGCAATGTGGCTGCAGAACATACATGCTTTTGTTTATTAAAAAGTGTTTATTGAGCAACTTCTATATGAAAGGCCTTGTGCAATAAAATGGGGATAACGCTATTAATGTATGAATAATAAATTGTCAATAATTATTGAATGCTCATTGGGTCCCAGGCACAGAATTGTATATATCATAATAGTAAAAATGATGATGAAACTATTGATGACAGGGATAATAGTGTAAACTACCTGGATGTTTTATATGTATTATCTCATGGAAGCTTTAAAGAACCCAGATGAGGAGCGGAACCTTTATTTTTCCCATTTCACAGAGAAGGAAACTGAAGTTAAGGAGAGATTAGGCAACTTATCAAGGCATGGAGTGGAAATTGGAAGTACAGGCATTTGTACCTGGTCCTCTTCTTTTCCAGAACCACCATAGCATCTAGTGTCACCTTGTTTTTTCACTCATTCAATAAATACTGACTGTTTATGATATGTAATAGGTTGACACTCATTTTGTGCTTCTGCCCTCTTTCTGCAGGTGATGAAGGCATTTATTGTCCTGACCCCACAGTTTCTGTCCCATGACAAGGACCAGCTGATCAAGGAGCTGCAGCAGCATGTAATGTCAGTGACAGCCCCATACAAGTATCTGAGGAAGGTAAGTGAGGGCAGATGGAAGAGGTCAGTTCCCCAGTACTCCTGCTGCATGTCTCCTAGGGTGGCCATGCCGGGGGAGGCTTAGGCAGTCACAGTAGTGTTTTTTTGTTTGTTTGTTTTTGTTTTTTCCAGCATAGGAAGCGATTTGGCTTAGGGATAGGGTGAAATCTTAACAATGTATTTAAGCCGACAATTAGAAAATGATCTACTAAAATCAAAGAGGCTTATCAACAAATCCTAATTCATTGATTACAACAAATATTTCTTAAGAGCTTTCTATATACTGGCAAGTATAAGAGTTTTTAAGATAAATCTAGTATAAATGCTGAACTCAGAGTGAGAATAAAAAATGACAGGTACAGGACAACACAGGCAACATTATAAACACATGTAATGTTCTGAAATAACACAGAGGAGGGCATAATTAACTCTGCAAGAGTTAGGAGGAGGTTCAAAGAAGAGGGCCTAGAGATTAGGGATTTTCAAGATGGAAAGGAATAGAGGGGATGATGTGGAAAGAGGAAGAACCTCTCAAAACAAGAAAACAGGGCTGGGCGTGGGGACACACACCTGTAATTTCAACACTGTGAGCAGCTGAAGCAGAACCATCACTTGAGCCCAGAAATTCAAGACCACCCTGAGCAACACAGTGGGAACCCTGTTTCTATTTAAATAAGCTTAATATTAAAAAAAAAAAAAGACAACAGAGTAAACAAGAAGCACTGAGGCATGAGACAATATGGCATGCAAAAGGCAGCAGAGTGGAACTAGTGACATAATGTCTAATGTCTCCAAATGATGAAAGTAGCATGCAGCTCCTAAAACTGACATCAGAAAGTGAATTTAGTGACTTCAGTCTTTGGTGGAAGTTCCTAGTGTATGAAATGGAGCTGATGAGAAAAGGCCTTGTTCCCATACTGGCGGAATAGGGAACCGGTGAAGGGCTCAGTATCAGAGGATCTGTAATTTGGAGAAATCACTCTGTTGGTAACCTGGAGGGTGAATTTGAGTAGAATTAGGCTGGAGGCAGGAGGAAGGCAGTAGCAGTGCAGGTGAAGAAAAAACATAGGTAGAACGTGGCCACTAATTAGAAAAGGTGAGAGGAGGGGCCAAAGAGAGGGAAATGTGGGATCACGGCCAGGTTTCAGGCTGAAACAGGACAAATGGCAGAAGCATCCGGTATTGAAAATAGAGTCACAGGAGCCTACTTGGGTGGAGGGAGGTGACAGTGTATTCTAGGACAGGACGTGTTTGAGATTCCTTGACATATCTGAGTGGAAAAGTCTTGGAAGCATGAAGATACACCAGAGCTCAATGAGAGCAAGAAGATAGGGAGTATGGAATCATCAGCTTGCAGGTGACAGCTGAAGCCATCCTCCCACTTCAGGAGAGAAGCACCCGAGCAGAGGGCTGAGCCTCCTGGAGAACACCAACATTCCCAAGTGAGCTGAAAGAGAATTCAGAGGAGGGGCAGAGGAAAACTTAAATGAAAGAGTGTGCTGTGGAGATAGCACTGTGATTCAGGGCTTGATCTTTGGAGGCTGACTGTCTGAATGATGGTTTTCTTTTCTGTAAATGAGAGTAAAATTACCTACCCATGCATGGAAAAAAGTCCTCAACAAACTAGAAACAGGAAGGACCTTCATCAACATGATAAAAAGCATCTGTGAAAACCTAGCATTTAACAGATTTAATGGTGCAAGACTAAATGCTTTTTCCCTAAGATTGGGAACAAGACAAGGATGGCCGTGTTCAGCAGGTCTATTCACCTTTGGTTCTGGCCAGGACAACTAGGTGATCGATATATAAAAGGATCCAGGTTAGAAAGCAAGACATAAAACTGTCTTACTTCTGAAGGTCATGATCTTGTATACAGCAAATTCTAAGGCATCCACATTAAAAAAAAAAAAAAAAAAAACTTCACGATAGGAAAGACTTGGAACCAACCCACATGCCCATCAGTGATAGACTGGATAAGGAAAATGTGGCACATACACAGCATGGAATACTATGCAGCCATAAAAAAGGATGAGTTCATGTCATTTGCAGGGACATGGATGAAGCTGGAAACCATCCTTCTCAGCAAAGTAACACAAGAACAGAAAACCAAACACCACATATTCTCACTCATAAGTAGGAGTTGAACAATGAGAACACATGGACACAGGGAGGAGAACATCACACACCAGGGACTCTCGGGTTGAAGGGCTAGGGAAGAGATAGCATTAGGAGAAATACCTAATGTAGATGACGTGGTGATGGATGAAGCCAACAACCATGGCACGTGTAAACCTATATAACAAACCTGCACGTTCTGCACATGTACCCCAGAACTTAAAGTACAATTAACAAAAAGGATAAAAAAGCTAAACTAGTTCACCAAGTTCACAAAATCAGCATATATAAATCCATTGTATTTCTGTACACTAGCAATGAACAATCGAAAAATGAAATTCATAAAATTATTCCATTTATAATAGCATCTCAAAGAATAAAATACTGTGGGAAGATACCAAAGAAGAATTAAATAAGGGAAAGATATTCAATATTCATGGATCAGAAGACTAAATATTGTTGTCAGTACTCCTCAAATTAGTCTACATGTTCAACCTGATTCCTGTCAGAATCCCAGCTACCTTTTCTGCAGAAATTGACAAACTGTTTCTACAATTCATGTGAAAAGGCAAAGGACACAGAATAAGTAAAATGATCCTGAAAAAGAAGAACGAAGTTGGAGGACTTATCTTCCTAATTTCAAAACTTGCTGAAATTAGGTAATCAAGAGAGTATTGTACTGGCTCAAAGGCAGATGTATAGGTCACTGGAAGAGAACTGAAAGCTCAGTCTGGGCACTCATGCCTGTAACTGCAGCACTTTGTGAGGCTGAGGTGGGGGGGTAATCCCTTGAGACCAGGAGTTTGAGACCATCCTGGGCAACATAGAGAGTGAGATCTGTCTACATAAAATAAAGATCAATAAAACTAAAAATTTGTTTTTAATAGGCCAGGCATGGTGGTATAGGCCTGCAATCCCACCTGGTCAGGAAGCTGAGATGAGAGGATCTCCTGAGCCTAGGAATTTGAGGCTGCAGTGAGCCTTGATTGGCTACTACATTCCAAACTTGGCAAGAGAGAGAAAACGTGTAAAAAAAAAAAAAAAGAAAGAAAGAAAGAAAGAAAGATAAATATGGTGTCTCATCCCTGTAATCCCAACACGAGAGGATCCCTTGAAGCCAGGAGTTTGAGACCAGCCTGGGCAACATAAAAAGACTGTCTCTATGAAAATTGAACTACATTAAAAATTATGGCCAGGCGTGATAGCTCAGGCTTGTAATCCCAGCACTTTGGGAGGTGGAAGAGGGTGGATCACCTGAGGTCAGGAGTTTGAGACCAGCCTGGCCAACATGGCCAAATTCTGTCTCTACTAAAAGTACAAAATTAGCCAGGTGTGGTGGTGCATGCCTGTAATCCCAGCTACCCTGAAGGCTGAGGCAGGAGAATCACTTAGAACCTGGGAGGCGGAGGTTGCAGTGAGCTGACATCATATACTACACTTCAGCCTGGACAACAGAGGGAGACTTTTTCTCAAAAAAAAAAAAAAAAAAAAAAAAAAAAAGCCAGGCATGGTGGCACACACTTCTCGTCCCAGCTACTTGGGAGACTGAGGCAGGAGGATGACTTGAGCTCAGTAAGCTATGATTGCACCAGGCAACACAATAAGACCCTGTCTCGAAAAAAATTAATTGATTAATTGAAAAGTAATTGAAATTTTGGAAAGAAATCATTACACTTGAAGTCAATAGATATCCTATCTTTTTGATAATAGACATCCTAATAGGTGTGGGGTGACATCTCATTGTCATTTCAGTTTGCATTTCCCTGATGATTACTGATGTGAAGCATTTTTTTTCATACTTTCAGCCATTTACATGTCTTATGTCTTTTTTTTTTTTTTTTTGTAACCAAGAAATACTCAAGCCCTTTTAAAATTAGGTTACTTGTGTTCCTGTTATCTAGTTGTTTGAGTTCATTGAATATTTTGGATATTAACTCCCTATCAGGTGTATGATCCCCAAATATTTCCTCCCATTCTGTAGATTGTTTATTTATTCTATTGTTTCCTGTGCTCCATGTAAGTTTTAGTTTGATGAAAGCCCATTTGTCTATGTTTGCTTCTGTTCCATGTGCTTTTGGGGTCCTATCCGTAAAATCTTTGCTACACCAATGTCAAGAAGCTTTTCAGGTCTTACATTTAAGCATTTAACCCTTTTCAAGTTGATTTTTATGTATGGTGTGAAAGAGAGGTTCAATTTCATTCTTTTGCCTGTGGATATTAGGTTTTACCAACAGCATTTTGTGAACAGAATGTCTTTTCTGGGGTTGCATGTTCTTGGCAGTTTTGTGGAAGATTCGTTCATTGTAAATCCATGGATTTATTTCCGGGCTCTGTTTTGTTCCAGTGATAGATCATATCTATCTATGTAGCAGTAACATGCTTTTTTCACTACTATGGCTTTATAGTAGACTTTGAGATCAGGTAGTGTGATTCCTCCAGCTTTGTTCTTGTGTTCAGTCAAAATTGCTTTGGTTATTCAGGATCTTTCGTGCTTCCATATAAGTTTTAGAATCAGTTTTTTCTATTTCTATGGGGAATACCACTGGAATTTTGACAGGGATTAGGATAACACGTGTTGGTGACGATGTGGAGAAAAGACAATCCTTGCATACAATAAAATTTAAGGAATACGGGAATATATATTTCTATAGTCACAATGGAATACTATTCAGCCTTAACACAGAATTGTGAGGAATGTAGGAATATATGTTTTTGTATTCACAATGGAATATTATTCAGCCTTAAAATAGAAAAAAATTGTTGCATTTGTGATGACATGGATGAAACTGGACGACATTATGCTAAGTGAAATAAGCAGAGCACCGAAAGATAAATACTGCATGATGTCATTCATGTGTGGATCCTTAAAAAGTTGAACTCTGCTTAGGAACTGATTCATTAAAAAGAAAGAAGAAAGAAAGAAGAGAGAGAGAGAGCAGAGAGAGAGAGGAGAGAGAGAAAAAGAAAGAAAATAAGAAAGAAAGAAAGAAAGAAAAGAAAAGAAAAAAAGAAGGAAGGAAAGAGGGAGGGAGGGAAGGAAGGAAGGAAAGAAAGAGAGAAAGAAGAAAGAAAAGAAAGAAAAAGAAAGGAGAAAGAAGAAAGAAAGAGAAAGAAAGAAAGAAAATAGAGAGAAAAGGAAAAAAGAAAAAATGTTGAACTCATAGAAGCAAAGAATAGAATGGTGGTTACCCAGGGCTGGGTGTGGGGGAAGAATTAGGCAGATGTTGGAGAAATTATGAGGAGAATTAGGCAGATGTTAGCCTTAAACTCCTGGACTCCAGCAATACTCCAGCCTTGGCCTCCCAAAGTGCTGGGATGACAGTCATGAACCACCGTTTCCAACCACGAATAGACTTTTCAACAAATGGTGGGGAGGCAACTGGATATTCATGTACAAATAAATTAATTTGGGTCCCTGCCTAACACCATACAAAAATTAACTGAAAACAGATCACAGACTTAAATGTAAAACTAAAACAATAAAGCTCTTAGAAGAAAACGTGAGAGTAAATTCTTATGATCTTGTGTAAGGCACTGATGTCTTAGATACAACATCAAAAGCACAGTTGAAGACCAGTCAAGGCTGCCTAATGAGACCTGGAAAAGGAGGAAAGGGAAAAAGCAAGAAAATAAAAAATTGAACATCAGCTGAATTTAAAACTTTGGCACATCAAAAGATACAATCAAGAAAGGGGAAGACAGCCGGCAGAATGGGAGAAAATATTTATAAATCATATGTCTAATAACTGATATATCCAGAAGAACTCTTACAACTCAAAAGACAATCCAATTAAAAATGGGAAAAGAACATGAAGAAACATTTCTCCAAAGATAATATTTTAATGTCCAATAAGCACATTAAAAAGTGTTCAACATCGTTAGTCACTAGGAAAATGCAAATTAATCTATAATGAGATGTCCCTTTCCACCCACTAGAATAACTACAACCAAGCAGACACATAACACCAAGTGCTGGAGAGGATGTGGAGAACAGAACCCTCATACACTGCCAGTGGGAATATAAAATGGTACAGCCACTTTTTTGGAAGATAATATGACAGTTTCTCAAAATGTTAAAAGTAAAATTGCTTTCTCTAGCAGAACTGCAAGGGGCTCAAGACAAAAATAATAATATAAAATAAAGTCAAATTGCCTTAAAGTCAGCAACTTTACTTCTAGGTATCGAACCAGGAAAAATGAAAATGTATGTTCACACAAAGACTTGTAGGTGAATGTTCACAACAACACCACTCACAAGAACCAAAAAGTGGAGACAAGCCAAATGCCCATCAACTGATGAAGGAATTCAAATGTGGGGAATACGAAGGAATACTATTCAGCAATCAAAAATGAGTTCTGAGGCATGCTACCACAGTGGTCAACCTCAACAACACAATGCTTCGTGAAAGAAGCCAGATGTAGAAGAACACACATCGCATGATTTCGTTTATATGAAAGGTCCAGAACAGCCTAATATAGAGATAGAAAGCAGCTGCTTACTGGTTGACTAGGGCTGGGAATGAGACTGAAAAGTGACTCTGATGGCCACAAGCTTCTTTCTGGGATGATGAAATGCTCTTAAACTAGATTTTGGTGATATATAATTCTGTAAATATACTAAAAATCATTGAACTGGACCAAGCACAGTGGCTGAAATCTGTAATCCCCACACTTTGGGAGGCCATGACAAGAAGATCACTTGAGCCCAGGAGTTCAAGAACAGCCTGGGAAACATAAAGAGACTCCATCTCTACAAATAATTTAAACACTTAAACAGGTGTGGTGGCACAAGCCTATAGTCTCAGGTACTCAGGAAGCTGAGGCAGGAGGATCACTTGATCCTAAGAGGTTGAGGCTGCCATGAGCCATGATGGCACCACTGCACTCCAGCCTTGGTATCAGAGTAATAACCCTGTCTCTCTCTCTCTCTCTCTCTCTCTCTCTCTCTCTCTCTCTCTCACATATACACACACATTGTACACTTAAAATGGGTATATGTAAATTACACCTCTATAAAGCTGTTAATCTTTTAATTATTTTTAATTTTTGTTTTTGTTTTTGTTTGAGACTGTTTTGCTGTTTTTGCCCAGGCTGGAGTGCAATGACACAATCTCAGCTCACCACAACCTCCTCCTCCCAGGTTCAAGCGATTCTCCTGCCTCAGCCTCCCAAGCTCCTGCCATGATGCCTGGATAATTTTTTGTATTTTTAGTACAGATGGGGTTTCACAATGTTGTCCAGGCTGGTCTAAAAGTCATGACCTCAGGTGATCCACCCGTCTTGGCCTCCCAAAGTGCTGGGATTACAGGCATGAGCCAGGCAGTTTTTTAAGTTTTAAAATTATACTATTTACCCCTGGCACCAAGATTGTAGTCTCAAAATACCATTGCCCAATGAAAGAAAACAAGCCTTCCTGGAGAAAGTGCTGATTTCAGGTCTAGACCAGAAATGTGTAAGGAGCCTGGAACATATTGTCACTCTGGATAGCAAAGAATCCATCAGAGATTATTAGGATGATTTCAACATGTCTGAAGGGCCAATCTGAAGGGACTCATTCTAACCAAAGATAGGACATTTGTACATTAATAAGGATAATAGTTGCAGTGAATTGAGATATATCAGATATGTTTGAATGTCTGCATTCATAATGATCCTTTCAAAAAAATAAAAGTGGGCTGGCACAGTTCCTTATGCCTGTAATTTCAACACTCTGGGAGGCTGAGTTAGGAGGATCACTTCATCCAGGATTTCAAGACCAGCCTGTGCAACACAGGGGGACTTTGTCTCTACAAAACATTTTTTAAATTACTCAGGTATGAGGGCCCATGTCTTTGGTCCCAGCTACTCAGGAAGCTGAGGTGGGAAGGTCACTTGAGCCTAGAAGTTTGAGGCTATAGTGGCATGACTCTGCATACCAGCCTGGGCAACAGAGCTAGACCCTCCCTGTCTAAATAAATTAATTAATAGAAGTGGTCACCATTGAAGGATATAAATGAAACAGCCCATCATTTTGAAAAATGGTAAACAGAAGAAATCAAGCCACGAACTGGCGTTTTCTATATAAATTGTACAAGTGAGTAACACAGTTTATTTACATTATTTTTTTCATCATGCAAGGCCCTTCTTAGGGTAGCAGTATCTCTTTCTGGAAGTATGGCAGCTCATAAATGAAGAAGGAATGGCACAACAATACCTTCATTGTTCAATCCATAATTGATCAATGGCCATTAACATCACTAATTAAAACAAAAAAGATGTCCAGAGAGTACACACCTCCTCCCAGAAGAAACTAGCACAGTCTTTTTGCCCTGACCCTCAAGTCCAACCTGAATCTGACCAAGTCTTGAGATCAAACTACTAATTTATAAAAACTAGAACAAAGTGAAGAGCAAGTTAACCAATATCACAAGATACAATTAGAAAAATTCACATTATGGGAAACAGCATAATGAGAATACACTTAGCATAATCCAAACTATGGGGAAACGGCCTGATTTATTCAATAAATGAATTGCAAGGGATAACACAGAGATCAAAGTGGGAAGCTGTCAGGATCAAAAAAAACCTAAGAGGTGAATCAAACAATCCCAAAGAGAGACTTTATTTGGATCCAGATTCAAACCATAAATACATGAAATGACTGGAAATGTGGAGCTAGCAGGAGAGTTGACAGTGATAAAGAGCAATGGTGTGAGATGGTTGGTTGATGATGGTATTGGGATTATATTTTTTAAAGAGTTCTTGTCTCTGGGCACAGTGGTTCACACCTATAATCTCAGTAGTGTGGGAGGTCAAGGTGGGAAGATCCTTTGAATCCAGGAATTCTAGACCAGCCTGGGCAACATGGCAAGAACCTGTCTCTACTAAAATACAAATTAAAAAATTAGCTGGACATGGTGGTGTGAGTCAGTAGTTGCAGTTACTCAGAAAGCTGAGGCAGGAGAGGCCACAGTGAACCAAGATCATGCCACTGAACTCCAACCTTAGTGACAGAGACCTTGTCTTGAAAGAACAAACAAGAATCGTATCTTTTACAGACATATACCAAGACAGTCAGGGAGGAAGTTATATGATGTGTGGGATTTGCCATAAAATCATGAGAGGAAGAGGAGAAGCATGTAGGAGTGTACATGTAATGAGATTGGCCATGAGATAACAAATATCTGAATCTCAAGTAGGTGAAAACTCACTACACTAGCCTCTTGTTCAAAAAGCTCTCGAATAGAAAGTTTGTCTAAAAATCCACTTCATGGATTTGTAACAAGCATTGAATAAGATCATGTATACAGAGTGCTTTATCACCACGGCTTGCAGGTAGGCAGCACACATTGTTTTTAGTTTAGTATAGTCCCTGTCCATTAATCACACCCAAAAAAAAGGTATGTTGTTCACACCAAGAGCTCTGGCCCGTGGACCTTTGTCCACTTGGTGGTAATTTATTGGAATTTGAGATTTAGAATGAGGAAATGCCAGCCTTCAAAGCCCCAGGCCTACTATGAAATAGCAAAGCCAACAGTCCCAGGTGCCTTCGTAGCACACCTAATAAGTAGAACCACTTTTCTCTCACCTTGTAGGCACATTTGAGTTCATTCACTCACTAATTTTCATTCATTTCTTATATGCCATGTATTGGGTGCTAGGGACCCATAATACAGTGGATCCATAATTGACTGGAAGCACCACATTCAAAGCATCATTTCAGGATGAGTATTTCATGTCAAGTGGATTCAAGGAACAGTGCGAAGGATCCATGGCCTCAGTCACCATGAAGACCCTCCCAAGAGCCAGCCCTACTGGGCACATATAAATGAGTGGAGACATGGAACTCACCCTTACAAGGTCTAGAACCTGACAGAGCACACAAGACAGAAGCCCAAATAACCAGAAACAGGAAGCTGAAGGTGAGAGATGGGCCCCAAAGGATTCTGGGAAAATGCTTTGTGTTTGTGGATTTATCACGCAGAATGAAACCTTTGTTTTTATTCACAGGTTAGACACACTCTCTATATAGAATCTATGAAGGGACATTTCAGAGCCCTTTGAGGCCTATAGTGAAAAGTGGAATATCTCAGGCAGCCCAGGATGAATAATGCAGTCACCAAGAGGGGCAGGGTGGCCACAGGTGGCCAGCAGCAGGGATGGGCATTGTGAGCCATTGGATGGGGTTGTGGGACATGGCATTGTGAGCCACTGGCCTGACTTTGTTGTTTCCTGGTAACGAAGTGACATAGGAGGCTTTGTGGGTGACAGGCATCAGCCAGGGCCAGCAGCCTTCAGTCAGAAGCTGGTAGTGGGAAGAGGAGGAGCTCCGACTACCCTCACGGAAGCGTTTGTGCCCTTGGTGCTTGCTCTGTTGCTTTGTTTTTTTCTTTTTTGTTGGTCCTTTTTTTTTATTATTATTTTTTGCGTTGCTTTGTTTCGTTTCTTTTTTGTTGTTGCTTTGTGTGTGTGTGTGTGTGTGTGTGTGTGTGTGTGTGTGTGTGTTGCTTTGTTTTGAAGGTCCGATTCTAGATCACCCATGGGAAATACATTAAGTTGCTGCCTAGGCCCCAGGGCTGGCCTCAGTTGTACCTGGTGCAAGCAGGAGGTGGCGCCTTGTTGTGAATTCGAGACTCAGTCTGTGGCAGCTGCAGCACCAACATCCACCACTGCAGAGCCTGTCACCAACACAAAGAGGCACAAAGGTAAAGAAGCCACGGGTGCCATTTGCTCTGTGGCACATCTCTGGCCACCACCTCCCCCACCTCCTTCCCATCCCCTCATCCCAGAGACATCCTCAGCTTCCAGCTCCCTCCTGCCTATAGCCAGCTTTCCCAGGGCTGGGCATGGGGGACAAAGGCTAGTCCTGCCTCTTGTCGTTGTTGTTGAGCCTTCTTGCTTGAGGCCTTTTTGGTCTAGTCTCTCCCTTTCCTCAATGAAAATTCAAATACTCCAGTTTTGGAGTCCTCATCCCATTCTCTAGCCTGACCTATCCAGCTAGTATGGTACCTCAGTGAAGGAGCTGGTTAAAGGCCTAATTGTTTCTTTTCTCCTTTTCAATAAGGAAGCTAATAATTGGGATAATTCAGACTCAAATATTTGGAGACTTCTTAAATTTAAAATAGAGTTTGCCATGAAAGAGATTATATGGCGTTCTTAATAGATGGTTTTAAGTCACCTTGACAGAAGCAGCTTTATTTCTTCCAATTGTAATTTGAAAACTGAAGGAAAAATTGTGGGGCATGCTTAAAATGACTGCAAAAGGTATGAAATGTTACTGCCAGAGCTGTAAAAGAAGTTGTTTTTGTTTTGGTTTTACCCAAAAGTTTATCCGTGGAGCTCTGATTCCTTTAAAATTCCCACTTTGACATGAATGTCTCTTCAGCCCTACTCCAGTAACTTCACAGGCTTTGTTTACCTCCTTGTTCTGAGAGACAGGTAGAGCTAGCTCATGGTTACAGGATTCAAAAGAGATGAAATGACTTTAGACTTGAATTTGTAAGGTAAAGACTTGAGAGTTAGAAGGCCAGACCCTGCCTGTGGAAAAGAGTTTGTTTTCATGGCTCCTCTTCCTACAGGATGGGAAAGGGGAGGAGAGAGGAAATATTTCATTTTTTTTTTTTTGCTATGGTCAAATTGAAGACAAAAACTAACACTTGTAAGACAGGAGAGGAGCATTTAGTTACAAAATTAGTCAAACATTATATATCACTACATTTGTTGAGTAAAGGAAAGCTACCAGACTCAGAAAACCAGAGATGCTAATGGAACTGACATTAGTAACCAGGGTTTTCTGCTGAGTTCAGCGCCCAGGGTGACTTCCAATAACAACCACCCTCCCCTCCACACGCACACTTTCCTCAGGACTGGAAAGCTGAGGCAGCCCAGAATGAATAATGCAGTCACACATTGGGGCAGGTGACCACAAGGTGGGCAGCAGCAGGGATGGGCATTGTGAGCCATTGGGTGGGGCTGTGGGGCGTGGCATTGTGAGCCACTATCCTGACTTGGTTGTTTCCTGGTAACCGGGTGACATAGGCTTTTTGGGTGATAGGCATCAACCAGGGCTAGCAGCCATCAGTCTAAAATCCTTTAGGATTTTAGAAATAGATGAATCTAGCTACAGATAATTCTGGGTAACCAGTTCCTTGAACAAAAACTAAGTCCACTGAAATAGAAAACATTATATCATAAAGACATAGAAATATAATCAGCTCATTTCTTTCATTTTAATGGTAGAGGTTTTATCAGTATGAAGAAAATGTCTTACAGCTCTTATATTTAAACTTCAGTTTGGCTTTTACTTTCTTTCACAGAATAATTAAGCCTCACAATGGGTGTGCCTTTGTAACAAGGAAGTGCCGTACTCCCTTTTCAGAATATTGAAAAATTGTGAAAGAATGAACAAATAATTATGAGACTTAATAGACTGTACCTTATACACAAAGCATGCAAGTACCTGTGGAAACTCCTTGCTTGGTGGTGTACGGCAAGCCTCTGTGTCATATTCTGTACGATTTGGTAGATGAGGTAGTGAGAGAACAAAGTGAGCCTTTTCGTTATTTTTTAGGATGTAAAACATGTTTTAATGTACATCTTATCGGAACCTTCCAAATACAATAAGGCCTGTGTATATTCTCCCTATGTTGCTGATGCAGAAAGGAAGGCTTAGAGATCTGAAGGGACTGTGTGAGACAGCTACTGAACAGAACTGAGGTTCTAAGTCATCAAAGTAGACATGGAGGTTGTAGTGATGCCAAACTCAGTTCTTAAAGAACTTGACAAACTCCAAAATGTCTTATATTATAAGGTCTACCCATAACATAGACCTCTCTTGGAACTTACTTTCATCTTGATTAGTTCCTTTTGCATTTTATTTTACACAACTCACAGGCGACATTTACCTCTCCATTTTTCGTCCTAAAGAGATGGGTCCTCACTGTGTGGCACAGGCTGGCTTCTGACTCCTGGCCTGGGCTTAAGCACTTCTGCTGCCTCAGCCTATAGAAGAGCTGACAATACAGGCATGTGCTTTCTCTCCTGGCTCTGCCTTCTGTCTATACATTTATTGAAATGGATAAGGATAAAAATAGGGGTAACAAAATGGCTTAAATTTACAAGTCAAATCAACAGTTTAATAAATGTTGAAGAGTTTCTTCTGCTAACTGATTTGAAGCTGAGAATGCCCTGGTCAGGAGAAGCTGGCCGGAGGGCAGGTAAGGCCCCACACATTAAGCACAGGATACAAATAAGAAGTGTTAAGTCAGAGCAGTTAAAGAAAAAATAGTTTGTGAGCACAGAATTTACCATTTTATGTGTATGTGCATGACAGTAGGTTTCTATATGTCTCTTCAAATGTATTTTTGTGGTATTCGATAAAGGGATAACAGAAACCTCAATTTCAGTGTTTATTCTTTGGCCAGGCGTGGTGGCCCATGCCTGTAATCCCAGCATTTTGAGAGGCCGGGGTGGGTGGATTGCCTGAGGTCAGGAGTTCGGGACCAGCCTGGCCAACATGATGAAACCCCATCTCTACTAAATATACAAAAAATTAGCCAGGCGTGGTGACACGTACCTGTTCAGAACACTCAATATAAAGTATAGACACATTCAAAGTTTGTTGTTAATATCTTTATTTCAGAAAATTGTGTATTACTTTTCTTGGAAAGTGATAAATTCCTACTTAGATGTGAAACATTTTAGCCTTTCTGTAATGAGGAATTGAATTCTTTTGGTGACTTACACAAATATCACAGCAACCAGTGCTCCAACCATTCTGTGACACACGAAACAGTCATTTAAAGTCATCAGGTAGAGCAGGGCACACTGCTGTGGAAAGACATCCTGGAGTGCTCTCTAGGTGGCAAGTCCTGTTTCGGGAACTCATGCCATAAATGATGCTCTGCTTCGTTGTTCTCTTCTGAAATATTTCAAAAGAACATTGTGCCTTGAAGCCATTTCAAAGAGACGTTCTAAGAACCCACTTTAGATCTCAGACAGAGTCAAAACATATTTCATCCTATCTTGCCTTCATTTAGCAGTGTATCTAATATGACTGGTGGTAATATAAGTAATGCAGACTAAGATAGTAGGAGCTCATATCCAATTTTATCACTACCTATCAACTTTTCATGCAGCCTTTTGTGTTCTTACCTTAGGAACACTGCTAATTTGCTGGCTCTCTCAAGTGAGGGGTCAGGGAAGGGAAAGAATGGGCATATGATGTAGAGACCTCTGAGCAGCAGGTCTTTCCATTTTCTAGTAGCTATTTTCAACCCTCCTTTTAAAGTAACTATTAGTATGTTTCATGTAAAAGATGTAGAAAATAAAGAAAAAATTTTTATTGTACTCAGAATACCCAGAGCTTGTGTTACTATTTGAGTACTGGTTCTTTTGGAAATTTTTGGTATGCATTTGAATATAATATTTTATTTCACAAACTTTTTTGTGAAAAGTTTTATTTTAAAAACTTTTTGATCATTTTATATGTGCTGCCTTGTAACTTTTACTTCAAGCAGGAAATAATGGCATAAGTTTCTCAAACAGTACTTGACACCTAGAGAGCACTCCAGGATGTCTTTACATGCCAGGGCACCCTGCTGTACCTGATGACTTTGAATAACTGCTTAGTGTACTACGGACTAGTTAGAGCATTACTTATTTACCTACCCTTTGCGATTGGCTGTCTTTTTTCATAAGGTCAGACACAATCCTGTTATGTTTGATTCTAAGAACACACATAAAGCACATGTTGATGACAGATGCGTGATATCTCATTATAAAATTCAGATACTATATTTTGTTAGTGACATAATTAAACCGATGAAATGAGTCATTTTGTATTTAAGGTATTTTAGTATTAACTATACTTGTGTAAAACTGCAGTTACCATTGATTTTTAAATACACATTAACATTCTTCATTTATGTTTTTGTGGATCTTGATAGCTTATGTCTTTAATTCTAAATAGCTATGAGTTTAAAAAATCTGATGCTGTCTTAGATGATAAATCAAAAGACAACTTTAGCAGATCGGGGCGAATTGGGAGAAACTTAACTAGTTTGGGGTAAAATGAAATATATTTCTTGAGCACTTTTAAATGGCCTGGCAGTGTTGCAGATGCAGGGCAAACAGTGGAACACAACATAGAGCCCCATTCTAAGTCTGACCCTTACATCCGATAGGGAGGTAAGGGCAGATAGCACATGAATAGTCAAGAATGGCAGGTGGTGACGTGCTGGGAAGAAAGTAAAACAGGGTGATGGATTAAAGAGGAGGGCAGCTTTATGGAGGGTTGGGGGTAAGAGCTGGATGTTCTCTTTAAGTGACATGTGAACAGTCTTAAAAGTGAAATGGGCTGGGCGTAGTGGCTCCCACCTTTAATCCCAGCACTTTGGAAAGCCAGGATGAGGGGATTCCTTGAGGCTGGAAGTTTAAGACCAGCCTGGCCAACACAGAGACACCCCATCTTGTTTATTTTTAAAAATAAAAAAGTGAAGGGAACCTTGTGAGGATGATGGGAGAGGGCTTCCAGAGAGGGATATCTGCTTTGGAATTCCTGAAATAGAAACAAAGTTGTTTTAGGCAAAGGACAGAAAAACAGAAGGGTGGCTGCAGCAGAGTGAAAGGATTCTGGGATGAATAAGGTGGGTGAAGGCCTTGTACACGTAATGAGCACTCATAGAGAAGATAGACTTCAGCTGAGATGGAAAACCACTGGAGGATTATAGCCCAGGGGTTACTGTTAATTCTCTAAGAAAAAGACTGAGCAGCGGCTCTGTACGAATATACTGTAATACAGGCAAGGGTGGAAGCAGGAAGAGCAGCTAGGAGGCTGGTGGAGTAGTTCAGGTGAGAGCCAACAGTGAAGAGAAAAACAATAATGAACTGAAAGAGGCTGACTTGAGAAAATCAAGTGAATCTCAAAGTAGATAATAAAGTGATAAATAGACAAGTCACAGAAAAAGAAATGCCGGTGATTTTTAAACACACCTTCACTCATAAGAGAGAGGGAAATGACAGCTATACTGCAGTGTTTCTCCTATTGAGGGAAATTCCAAAAACATGCAAAACGTTCTTTGGTTTGGCTGTAAGGAAAGTTGCATTCATATATTGCTGGTGGAAATGCAAAAAGGCTCAACTCCATGAAGGGGAATTTGGCACAATCTCACAACCTTGCAAATGCATTTAAACCAGACATCCAACTTTGAGGAATTTTATCCTGAAGGTATACTCCATAAATGTAAAACAAACTATGGGCAAAGTTCCTGTTGCATTATTTTCAATAGTTAAATATTGGAGTTAACTGACATGCCTAGTAAAGGACTGGTAAAATAAGCTGGTACTTCTACATAAAGGAGAAGCATGAAGCTGTAAAAAAGAGTAAGATGTCTTTTTATTGATATGGAGTGATTCCCAAGATAGGGTATGCAGAAAAGCAAAAAGAACATGAAATAATATACATGAAAGAAAGCAGGGGAAATAATGTGTATTTCATTATTTAAAAATAAAAGCCAACATTGGTGAAGTCTTGATGATGACCTGTGACAGTTTTCTCCTTAACTTCACTGGGTAGCCAAAGTGCATATTTTCTCAAAATGTTATTTTACTATGGGTTCTGCAGAGGATGCTATCTGTGCGATTTCACGTTGGAGTTAATTAGAGAAAGCTGTGCTTTATAATTTATTGTGCATTATGTAGTATACAGACTGCTCTTTCATTTTATTTTATCCTCTCAATGTTTTGAGTTAGGTGTAAAATGGGAATTATACTTGTGTTACATACAAGAAAGCTGGTTTTAAGAAGAAGACTGAGTACATCAAGAATGTAAATTCTAAATATGTGGCATATAAAACTAGAATTTATAAAAAGGTGTGCGTATGGCCTGCTTTAAAAAAAAAAAACTTTTCTAAAAAAACCTTTTTTTTAGCTTACTAAAGCAATTAAGCCTCAGGATAAAAACAGCAATATTAGATAGTGATAAATAAAATGGAGATACTTGTAACACAGTCATGCTTTTTATTTTGAAGAGACAGGGTCTTGCTTTGTCACCCAGGCTGGAATGCAGTGGCATGATCATAGCTCACTGCAGCCTCAATCTCCGAGGCTCAAATAATCTTCCCACAACAGTCTTCCATGTAGCTAGGGATACAAGAGCTCACCACCACATCTGGTAATGTTTAGAAGACTTTGTAGAGGCGAGGTCTGACTGTGTTGCCCAGGCTGGTCTCAAACTTCTGACCTCAAGCAATCCTCCTGCCTTAGCCTCCAAAAATGTCAGGATTACAGCCATGGGCCAGCACACCCAGCCCAGAAATGTTCTTAAAAGTCTGAAAAAATAAGTTAAATGCTATTAAGAAATATTTAAAAAGATAAACATATACTATGGTATATGAAATGTCACAGTTCAGTCATGGTCACTACAGCAGTGATTAAAATATCCAACAGTTCAGGCAAGTCTGAGAACTGAGAGGGACGTACAGAATTGGTTTGGAAGCCAGAATTAGGATTGTCAGAGCTGGGAAAGCAGAAGCAAGGCAAGAGTGTGCACAGGAATGGGGCACGCAGCAGCTCCATGATGTGCCATGTGCACAGGAGTGGGGCACGTAGCACCTCTGTGGTATGCCGTGTGCACAGGAGTGGGGCACGCAGCACCTCTGTGGTATGCCGTGTGCACAGCAGTGGGGCACGCAGCAGCTCCATGGTGTGCCGTGTGCACAGGAGTGGTGCATGCGGCACCTTTGTGGTATGCCATGTGCACAGGAGTAGGGCATGTAGCAGCTCCGTGGTGTGCTGTGTGTCCTCTTTTACGGCAGGCCAGCTCCAGCCCAGCAGATGAAAATCACCTGATGGATGGAAAGAGTGGATTCAGGTAAAATCTCAGACCATGCATCATAACTGAGAGACTTAAAATGTTTGCCTTATGGGTCATAAAACTAGTAAAAGTGACAACATATGGATAAAAGAGTAGGTCAGTAAATGCGGTAAGCCACCTGCCACATCTCCAGAGCATCAATTATCCCACAGATACATTGGGGCAGCAGGATTTGACAAAGCTTGTGAGAAGAGCTCTCCATCCAGGGCCCAGGGCATGATCTGGAGGACTCAGGTGTTCCGTGATCTCTATCCCCAGGGAACCAACTACATTCTTACCTCAGATTTGTCACTCCTCACTGTGGTGACTCTGGGCAAGTCACTCAAAATGTCTGAGTTTTAATTCACTAAATTGGAAAATATGGGTTATAGCCCCTTCCCTGCCTGTCCCTTGGGGCTGATGTGGGGATCAGGGAAATCACAGGTCTCTGTCATGAGCTGGAAATCATGTGGCCATGAAAACTGTGAAATCACTTTCCATCCTACCCTGCACAGGAGACATGCAAGCTCCCTCTCTGTATTCAACCTCTACCAAGTATCTGGATTATTCTTCCCGACACTGAATGATTGAACATTTTAGAGCATTTACGAAAACATGAGTCTTTTTAAGTCTTTATCTGCATTTCATCCTTTTAGACACCATAGACCTTAGTAGGTCTATAGCATAGATCTACTAACGTTTCCACATCTCAGAATAGAGAAGAGAGGCACAGATCAGTTCATATCCCTCTCCCAGGTATGTGTAGATTCTAAGTAGGATTTGAACCCAGCCTGTTCTTGGTAACTTGGATCTTCTGCTTTTCTATATTGTCTCATCTGAATAAAGGTATCTGCCTGCACAAACAAATCTTCCTAGAACCCAGATCTAATTCAGGTAACATTGAAAAGCAGTCGGTGAAAACTAGGATCAAAAGTTTAAACTGTGAATAAGTTTTTACTAATTTCTCTGTGGTCCTCTGCCAGCAAGATGTCAAGCACTCTCTTCACTATAATACATTTCTACCTTGCAGGTTTGGCTGGCCGCTCCAAGAGCTGGGCAGAAAAAAAAAAAAATGGAAGCATAAGAAAATTTGCCCCGTTGAAAATGAAGGTAGGGTAGAAATTATATCATTAAGTTTATTGAAGCAAATAATTCCAGTTTACTCATCGAGTGTCCCATGTTAGAGAAACTCAGTAAATGCTATGTCATGTTCTTCATTTATTTCATTTGTGCCCATTTAAATGCATTAAATCAATGGTGAGTGATGCAACTACACAAGGAAAGTTACATTGACAACTTAGTTTGTTACTTAGTTTTTTTACAAACAAGTAAAGTTACATTGTTTGTTTGTTTGTTTTTGTGAAAAGGTCTCATTTTTGTCACCCGGGAGTGCATTGGTGCAATCACAGCTCCTTGCAATCTTGACCGTTCAGGTGATCCTTCTACCTCAGCCTCCAAAGCAGATGGCTGTAATGCACATGCCTTTATACCAAGCTTTTTTTTTTTTTTTTTAATTTTGTTTTTTTTTGTAGAGACAGGGTTTCACCCTGTTGCCCAGGCTTGGTTCACTTTTGATAGTAAAGGACATCTCAAATGTTTAGACATTTGCTTTCAGTTTGGGCAGTTATGAATACAGCAATTATAAACCTTCTTGTGTCTTATTTGGAAACATAATTTTTAAAATGTAACTAAGGCAATACTAAAATTATGATTACTTGCTTGTATGGTAAGACTACATGTTTCTTTGTAAGATTTTTCGTAGAATTTACCGGTAAAATCATCTGAAGGTAGTGTTTTTGTTCTTTTGAGAAGATACTAATTATTGATTCAGTTTCTAAAATAGATATAGGCCTATTCAGATGATTAATTTATCCTGAGAAGACTTTTAACCTTCTGAAACAGACCCAAAAATTTAGCTCATTTCGTATAATGTATCCAAGTGTGAGCACAGATGTGTTCAGAATATTCCTTTATTATTATTATTTGATTTCACTCCTCTTGATCTGATATTATTACTACATTGAAACTTCCTTCTTTCCTTTGTGGTTAGATAAGGTAGAGATTTATCAATGTTACTGATCTTTTAATAGAACTGGTTTTTGGTTTTGTTAATTTTCCCTATTGATTTCCTGTTTTTTATTCCATTAATTTCTGCAGTCATTATTTATTTTTCCTCTATTTGACATTACACTGCTATTTTTCTTTCCTTGCCGAAGGTGGAAGCTAGATTATGAATTTAGATTTTTCTCATTACTGACACATCATCATGAATGTTACTCACTGAATATAATATCATTAAAATGCACACTTAATAATTAAAATAATAAATATGTATGCTTTACTACAATTTTAAAAATACACGAGGTTAGATGATAAATGTAGTAGCAAGATATATAGATCCACAGAAGTTAAATAATCCTGTAACATTTCCTAAAATGTGGGGATTTGCCTGGACCTTCACATGGGGCAGCAGGTGTGATGAGATGCTCTCGCTGAGCCATACAGTGCCTTTCTGTATTAACCGGTTCTTAGACTATTCCACACTGATGAGGTTGCCCTAGCTAGAAAGCCAAGGCTCTTTCATTTCTTTCTTCCCCTCTCCTTTGCCTTCCTTCAACACCAAGGAGAATGGTCCAGCAGCAGCTCAGTCCGTGCTTGTCAACCGCCCAGCTCCACACACTCCAGCCCCCGTCCACATTCCCCAAACCTCCTTGTGAGATTCCTCAGCAGCACCAATGCACTGACTGTCTCTCTGTATTCTAGCTCCTGTTCAAGGCCCAGAGGAGTGTACAACTGAAAGGATTCAGGAGGAGCCATCACCTGACATAAAGTAAGATGCATTTCTTTATCTTGAAGAGAAATGTCATTTTCTGGGGCTTCTAGAATATCAAGTGAGTATCATTTTTGACTGCCATTGTGAATCAGGCCTCAGTTGTCATGGA
Organism: Sapajus apella; assembly: GCF_009761245.1. Classification (NCBI taxonomy): domain Eukaryota; kingdom Metazoa; phylum Chordata; class Mammalia; order Primates; family Cebidae; genus Sapajus; species Sapajus apella. The sequence continues at coordinate 131,056 of NW_022437182.1, forward strand.
CTCTAGCTACAGTCGCTGGAGTTTATGACCAACTGAGGCCTAATTGATGATGTCAGTCAAAAGATGACATCACTTACAAACTAGCAGTGAGTATATTTCTCAGTAGCAATGTTTTCTTTTGGAAAAATAATTTTGTATTTGGCAGCCAACATGGATTTGCTAAATATTCCATGAAAACCCACTTCCTCGGTGGCTCACACATGGAATCCCAGCACTTTGGGAGGTTGAGGCAGACAGGGCCAATATAATGAAACCCCATCTCTACTGTAAATACAAACATTAGCCAGGCGTGGTGGCGGGTGCCTGTGGTCACAGCTACTTGGAAGGCTGAGGCAGGAGAATTGCTTGAACCCCGGAAGCTGAGGTTGCAGTGAGCCGAGATCATGCCACTGCACTCCAGCCTGGGTAACAGAGCAAGAATCTGTCCAAAACCAAAGACAAAAACCTACTGCCCTTTCTCCAAGCATCCTCTATGCTTTATTTGGGGGTCAGTGACTTGATCACTGTTTGATATCTGGTTTTCTAACACCACCAAGTGAATAAAAGACCTGTGTAGTCAGGACCCAGTGTGATCTGATCCTCATGATGGTTTTTCCCCTCTTACTGCAGGTAAACTCCACGGGTGAATATCACCACCTTACATATTCTTTTTTTAACATAGCTTTATTGGGATGTAGTTGACATGCAACCCAATTCACCTATTTGAAGTGGGTGCTTCGGTGTTTTTACTATATTTATAGGCTATGCACGCATGTTGCAATCTAATTTTAAAACCTTTTCATTCCTCCTCAGAGAAACCTCATTAGTAGACACCCCTCTGTTTTTTCCAACCTTGTACCCCTGGTTCTAGGCAGCCCTAATGTGCTTCTTGTTTCTATATATAGTGCCTTTCTGTATTAACTGGTTCTTAAGGTGACTGTTTCACTTTCATGAAGTTGCCCTAGCTAGAAAGCCAAGGCTGTTTCATTTTTCTGCCCTTCGCCTTTTCCTTCCTTCAACAGCAGGAGAACAGTCCAGCAGCATCTCAGTTCATGCTTGTCAACCGCCCCGCTCCACACACTCCAGCCCCTGTCCACATCCCCCAAGCCTCCTATGGGATTCTTCAGCAGCACCAATGCACTGACTGTCACTTTGTGTTCTTGTAGCTCCTGTTGATGACCCAGAGGAGTGTACATTTGGCAGTGAGGAGGAGGAGGTGGCCTCTGAGATGGTAACATACATTTCTTTGTCTGGAAATTTTTTTTTTCTGGGGCTTCTAGACTATGAAGTGAATATGATTTTTGACTGCCATCATAAATCAGGCCTCAGAGGGTCGGGGACTCTAGCGACTGGTCACTGGAGATGATGACCAACTGAGGCCTGATGGATGATGTCTGTCAAAAGAGGGCATCACCTACAAACTGGCTGTGAGCATGTTTCTCAGTATCAGCCTTTTCTTGAAAAATAATTTTATATCTCCTAGCCAACATAGAGACTTGCTAAATATTCCAAACTCACCGCATTTTCTGCAAGCATCCTCTATGCTTCATTTGGTGCCACTGACTTCATCACTATTCTCCATCAAGTTTTTTCGTTGTTGTTGTTGTTGTTGTTTTTTCCTGAGACAGTATTTCTGTGTCACCTACAGTGCAGTAGTGTGATCTCAGATCACTGTAACTTCCACCTACTGGGTTGAAGTAATTCTCCTGCCTCAGTCTCCCGAGTAGCCAGGACTGCAGGCTCACACCACCACCATGTCTGGGTTTTTTGTAGTTTTTAGTAGAGATGGGGTTTCACCATGTTGGCCAGGATGGTCTCAATCTCTTGACGTCATGATCTGCCCACCTCGGCCTCCCAACGTGCTGGGATTACATGCGTGAGCCACCACGCCCAGCCTGACATCTGGTTTTCTAATGTCACCAAGTGAATAAAAGACCTGTGCCAACAGGACCCAGCATGATGTAATCCTCACGGTGTTTCTTTTTCTCTTATTGCAGGAGAAACCTGCGGCCCAGTATCACCACCATACGTATTCTTTTTCTTTTAAACAGTCACTGAGACGTAGTTGACCTGCAAACCAATTCACCCATTTAAAGTAGGTGATTCAGTGTTTTTACTATATTTACAGGGTTGTGCAACCATTGTTACAATCTAATTTTAGAAGCTCTTCATTCCCCCTCAAAAAACCCCATTAGTAGTGACTCCTCTGTTTTCCCAAACCTCCACAGCCCTGGTTCTAGGCAGCCCTAATCTACTTCCTGTCTCTCTAGTACACTGCCTTTCTGTATTAACCGGTTCTTCAAATGACTATTTCACATTGATGAGGTTGCTCTAGCTAAGAAGCCAAGGCTCTTTCCTTTCTTTCTGCCCCTCTCCTTTGCCTTCCTTCAGCACCAAGGAGAATGGTCCAGCAGCAGCTCAGTCCATGCTTGTCAACCGCCCAGCTCCACACACTCCAGCCCCCGTCCACATTCCCCAAAGCTCCTTGTGAGATACCTCAGCAGCACCAATGCACTGACTGTCACTCTGTGTTCTCTCAGGTCCTGTAGAGGTCCTACAGGACCTGATAATAGAAGATCTAGAGGAGAAGGAGATGCCCTCTGACTTGGTAAGATACATTTCTTCGTCTTGAAGAGAAATTTTTTTTTTTGTCTCCTAGAATCTCAAGTGAATATCATTTTTGACTGCCATTGTGAATCAGACCTCAGTTGTCATGGACTCTAGTGACTAGTCACTGGAGTTTATGACCAACTGAGGCCTGATTGACGATGTCAGTCCAAAGATGGCATAACTTAGAAACTGGTTGTGAGCATATTTCTCAGTAGCAACATTTTCTTCTTGAAAAATAATTTTGTATTTCCCAGCCAGCATAGACACTTGTTAAATATTCCAAACCCACTGCATTTTCTACAAGCATCCTCTATGCTTCATTTGGGGCCAGTGATTTCATCACTGTTTGACATCTGGTGTTTTGTTTTGTTTTGTTTTGTTTTTGAGACAGAGTCTCTCTGTCACCAGGCTACAGTGCAGTGGTGTGATCCTAGATCACTGCAGCCTCCACCTACTGTGTTCAAGCAGTTCTGCCTCAGCCTCCTGGGTAGCTGGGACTGCAGGCACCCAGCATTTTTGTAGTTTTTAGTAGAGATGGGGTTTCACCATGTTGGCCAGGATGGTCTCAATCTCTTGACCTCATGATCTGCCCACCTCGGCCTCCCAACATGCTGGGATTACATGCGTGAGCCACCGCGCCCGGCCTGACATCTGGTTTTCTAATGTCACCAAGTGAATAAAAGACCTGTGCCAACAGGACCCAGCATAATGTAATCCTCACAGTGTTTCTTTTTCTCTTATTGCAGGAGAAGCCTGTGGCCCAGTATCACCACCGTACGTATTCTTTTTCTTTTAAACAGTCACTGAGACGTAGTTGACATGCAAACCAATTCACGCATTTAAAGTAGGTGATTCAGTGTTTTTACTATATTTACAGGGTTGTGCAACCATTGTTACAATCTAATTTTAGAAGCTCTTCATTCCCCCTCAAAAAACCCCATTAGTAGTGACTCCTCTGTTTTCCCGAACCCCCACAGCCCTGGTTCTAGGCAGCCCTAATCTACTTCCAGTTTCTATAGTACACTGCCTTTCTGTATTCACCGGTTCTTCAAATGATGATTTCACAGTGATGAGGTTGTCCTGGCTAGGAAGCTAAGGGTCTTTTCTTTCTTTCTGCCCCTCTCCTTTGCCTTCCTTCAACACCAAGGAGAATGGTCCAGCAGCAGCTCAGTCCATGCTTGTTAGCAGCCCACCTGCATACACTGCAGCTTCGGTCCACATCCCCTGAGCCTCCTTGTGAGATTCCTCAGCAGCACCAGTGCACTGACTGTCTCTCTGTGTTCTCCTAGCTCCTGTTCAAGACCCAGAGGAGTGTACAACTGAAAGGCTTCAGGAGGAGATGTCACCTGATATAGTAAGATGCATTTATTTGTCTTGAAGAGACATGTCATTTTCTGGGGCTTCTAGAATATCAAGTGAATATCATTTTTGACTGCCATTGTGAATCGGGCCTCAGTTGTCATGGACTCTAGCGACCAGTCACTCGAGTTTATGACCAACTGAGGCGTGATTGACGATGTCAGTCAAACAGTGGCATAACTTACAAACTGCTCGTGAGCATATTTCTCAGTAGCACCCTTGTCTTGAAAAATTATTTTGTATTTGCCAGCTGACATGAACACTTGCTAAATATTCCAAAACACCCCACTGCCTTTTCCACAAGCATCTTCTATGCTTTATTTGGGGACCAGTGATATGTGGTTTTCTAATGTCACCAAGTGAAAAGACCTGCATCAGCCACACCCAGCATGATCTGATACTCACGGTGTTTTGTGTTTTTTTCTCGTTGCAGAACACCGCTATAGCCCCAAGTGACCACCATAAGTGTTCTTTTTCTTTTAAACTGCTTTATTGACACATAGTTGACATGCAAAACAATTCACTTAAAGTGGGTGATGTAGTGTTTTTACTATGTTTACATGATTGTGCAGCCATTGTCACAATCTAATTTTAGAATCTTTTCATTCCCCCTCACAGAAACCCCATAGCCATTAGTAGTCACTTCTCTTTTTTCCCAAGCCCCACACCCCTGGCCCTAGGTAGCCGCTAATCTACTTTCTGTTTCTCTAGATTTGCCTACTCTGGCAATTTCTTTTTTAATTTCAATTTGATTTTAATTTCTGGGATACATGGGCAGGATGTGCAGGTTTGTTACATAGGTAAAAGTGTGGCATGGTTTGCTGCACCTGTCAACCCATCACCTAGGTATTAAGCCCCGCATACATTAGCTGTTATTCTGATGCTCTCCCTCTCACTTCTCCCCCAGCAGGCCCCAGTGTGTGTTGTTTCACTCTCTAACATTGTACATATTCTAACACCACTTTCTTCCTAATGACAAATCTAAGTGATGGGTCGGGGGATTTTCTTGCTTGCTTTTGTCTGGAGAACCCCCTGGCTTCAGGTTCCTGATAGGTGTGAGGATCTGGGACGTGGTATGAGAAACAGATATCTCCATGAAGAACTCGGCTCTGGGACAGGAGAATCTCCATTATGACCTATTGATGCTACTGTTGAAATAGGTTTTTGTTTCCTTCTGAAAACCTTCACACAGAGAGAGCCAAGGTAGCTGCTTTAGGTCAGGATGAAGATCAAGTGGACCACATGATGGTTTGAGGGGTTTTTTGGAACATGCATTCTGTGGAAATGCATTGCTTTTCAGTAAAATTTGATTGTCCTGTATTTGTTATTTTTTTTCTTTTTTTTTTTTTTTTTTTTTCTTTTTTGAGAAGGAGTTTCACTCTTATTACCCAGGCTGGAGTGCAATGGCGTGATCTTGGCTCACCGCAACCTCCGCCTCCTGGGTTCAGGCAATTCTCCTGCCTCAGCCTCCTGAGTAGCTGGGATTACAGGCATGTGCCACCATGCCCAGCTAATTTTTTTTTTTTTTTGTATTTTTAGTAGAGACTGGGTTTCACCATGTTGACCAGGATGGTCTCGATCTCTTGACCTCGTGATCCACCCACCTCGGCCTCCTAAAGTGCTGTGATTACAGGCATGAGCCACCGCGCCCAGCATTTTTCCAATGGAACAAAAGAATGAAACTGTTTCATTGGGCAATGTCACTGGTTCACCCCAGAAGTGATTTTCTCATGACCACATTGTCCTAGAAATCTTTAATCTCTAGACGAAGCTTCCCAGTGGTGCTGCAGGGGCACTGCTGTGTGTGAGTCAAGGAAAATGTCAGTGTTACCAACATTGAGGTTCTCAGAATTCATGGACAGCTGCTCAGTGGGCTCCAAGGGAGAGAGCAAGAGAGAGCCTCGTGCTAGACCTTAAGGGAACATGATTTGGAGGATCAGAGGGGAAAAAATGAGGACATTTGGGACATTGTTAAAAGAGAATATCAGGGTTGCAATGTTAGGGGCATCAGTTCAGCATCATCACCAGGGCCCAGGCAGGATATGAGACCCCTTCTGGGGAGGAGTGAGTAGGACTTGGCCTTCCTCTCTGTCAAAAGCTTGGTATGAACATCTAATGCTTTGAGAAAGGAGCTTCCTTCCTGACCCATGTATTCTCTATCTCTTTGTGTGATGATGGCAATGACACCAGCAGAAATTGCTGAGAGGGGCAGAACAGGAATCAGGTCCCCATTTTTCTGACACAGAGCAGACAGGACATGAGTCAATAGGAATGGACCTCAGGGTCAGGCCAGACACAGAGAGGTCCCATGCCTGATCTTCTTGAGGCTGAGACAGGTAAGTTTTTATTTTTCATCTCTTCTGGAAGTCTCCTGAGGAATGTTTCTTCAGTAGACCCTGTTGGCCAAGAGTCTTCTGGCCCAGAAATGCTTTTCAACTGGACAGAGTCCCCCAGCTCTTGGCCTGGGCAGCTGCAGCACTCCCAAGTAGCAGAGCAGGTGGGGAGGGACATGAGCTCAGTGCAGGGTGACCTCAGCAAAGGGATGGGGACTGATCCCAGAGTCCAGGTCATCCTTTCAACTCTTGTGTGGAACCCATAACATCTCAGTTTCTACTTATTTTGGAGATGGTTTAAAATCTTCCGTCTCAAAGTCTGAGTCTTCCCACAGGTGAATAGAGGAACCCTGGCTATGGATGTTTACTAGCAGGGCAGTGACTGTGTTTTCCTCATTTGTCCTTACCCCAGAGCTCAGTCCTGGGAAGGACACATGGTTAGGCTCCATGGATGTTTTAATGAACACACGCCTGGGATAAGCTCTAGGTCACCCCTGGGCTGGGACCTAGTGCAGGTGTGGAAAGGTATTCTTCTCAGCCTGTCCAGCCTGTTGAGCTCCACACTCATCCTGGAGCCTGCCCAGCTTCTGAGTCAGGGTCCCTGGAGATGAGGGCGAGCTCCTGAGGACAGTGAGACACCCCCACCCCTCTGTTCCTGCTGCTCTGATCTAGTCTAGACAGGGTGTACAGGGCCACGCTCTTCCACTGGTTGCAAGTGCGTCCCTGCTGGAATCCCTCTGGACCTGGATGTTGTCCTCACTGTCATATCCCCAGCCCCACACAGTGACTGGCCCTTGTGCAGATGCCCAGGAAGTAACCATAAATGTGTGGTAGGATCAGAGCAGCAAATGATTCTGCAAAAAAACACCAGGATAGGGGAGGCAGGGCTTCCTCATGTCTGGATCTCTGGAGCTGTCCCATCTAGTGTGCTTCTGTTATATACACGTCTCTTTGTAGTTAAATTTAAATATATACAATGAAATATTCAAAACCTCATCACAACAGCCACCATGCAGTGGTCCAGCAGCCGCACAGCAGAGAGCATTTCCATCCCCACAGAATGCTGTCTTGCATGTCTGCCATGAGCCTGGCCCAGGGTCTGATTGTTGGACTCATCTCACTGAAAGTGTGCACATCAAAGTTGGGATCTCAGGGTTGTGAGATTGGAGGTGAGACCTATAATGGGCCGGTGGAAGGAAAATGGAAAGGTGATTCCTTCAGCTCCTCTTTCTCACTTGAAGGCTGGAAAGTGTGAGCAATGCCTTGTTGAAGACCTCTGGCTCCACAGAGCCTAGAGAGAGTGTGAGAACACTGAGGAAAGCTCAGGGTGATCTCGTGTAATCCAGTGTGACCTCACCTGGAGTAGGAGGGTGGGTGAGTCACTCTCTGAAATAACTTCTTGCTGAGATTTGTGTCTCTAAAGATTGGCCAGTGGACACCATCCATGACGGAAGCTGCAATAGGACAATTTTTGCAGGTAGAAAATGATACCCTAGGCTGGGCGCAGTGGCTCACGCCTGTAATCCCAGCACTTTGGGAGGCTGAGATGGGCGGATCACGAGGTCAAGAGATCAAGACCATCCTGGCCAACATAGTGAAACTCCATCTCTACTAAAAATACAAAAATTAGCTAGGTGTGGTGGCATGCGCCTGTAGTCCCAGCTACTCGGGAGGCTGAGGCAGGAGAACTGCTTGAAACCAGGAGGCGGATGTTGCAGTGAGCTGAATCCCGCCACTGCACTCCAGCCTGGTGCCTGGTGACAGAGCAAGACTCTGTCTCAAAAAAACAAAAATGAAAATGATACCCTAGGAGTATTTCTGGGAGCAGTTGGGTTACACCTGTTGCCTTGGAACCTAGGAATGGGGCTATGAAGCCAGAACAACAACAACAACAACAACAACAACAAAAATAGCTATAGAGGTCTGACTTGTTCCTGTTGTATTTTAATAAGATAGAGATGAGAGGATGTGTGTCCGTGGGCTTTGTGGGCTGCGTTTGTAACCATCGTTTCTTGCTCTGGTATTTAATGATTACTTTTCCCAGGAGACCAGTTTTTCCTGCCTATGTCACATACACATTTATATATAGTTGTTTTAGGACACTAAAAATGCTGATCTTGAGAAAAAAGCATTGGCTACATAAATATTGAAACTATCTGGCATAGCAAAAGTCCCCTTTAAGAAAATGACTTACAAAGCGCAGTGACAGAAAATGCTCATGGCGTGTATATGTGAAGAATGTGTCATGTTGGCCCCAGCAGGCAACATTGCCAGTGTTGTTGCTGTCCTCAGTGCAGATAGCTGCGGCATTTGTTCAGAACCTTCGGATGCTGAAGGTGGCTGAGCCAGCCCTGCCTGGGCCACAGACCCTAAATTGGACAGAGGGGAGGGACTGTGGGTCAGAATCAACATAGTGAGGAGGATGGGTGTATGGAGCAGAGCTGACTGTGGATCCCCTGTCCCCAGGTGAGGTGCCCCCTCTGTACAGTGAGTGAGGAGGGTAAAGACAGGAGCCCTGGGTATGGTTCAGATGCGACTCCGCTTCCTGACACTCTGCTGTGGAGCCTGAGCTTTCTGAAGCCACCTTACATCTCCCAAAACCTTCACGGGAGCAGAGCCACTGCATTTAAATAAGAGCTGCGACCTGCCTGTTCCTGGGCCCCTCTGCCCTGAGTTCTCACAGCTGACCCGGTGGGGTGAAGGTGTGTCCTAGCAGGTCAGTGTTGCCACCCAAACCTACCCAGTGGGCACCCTGATGACCAAACTCCCCTGGAGGCTCTGAGTCATTTTCCAGCTGGGAGAGGCCATCTTAGGAGTGTCCCTCACTGTCCCACACTGCCCTCAGACCCCAAAGCCTTCCTGTTTCTGACACACCGGGGCATCTCAGGTGGAGAGCCTTGGCTGTCCTGATCCTCCTTTCTGAAGCTGCTCACAATGTCAGAGAGGGGCCAGGGCAGCTGGGAATCCTAAATAAATGGGGCATGGGTTGAAGGGAGGTCACTTGTTCCTGCCAGCTGTGCCAGCAGAGCATGTGTGGCACTTCTGTCAGTGTTTCCTGGGACTCAGAAGCACAGAGTTTACTCACACTATTAACACTCTCATCAGCCACCTACAGGCCTCTCTTTCATATTTTTCTTTATCACCATTTCAAATCATGTTTTCCTCCATCTCTGAGTCACCAACTCAAGTGTAAATCATGTGGTTCCACTCCAACTTCCAAATCATCTCTACAGATACTTAAAGAATTCATAGTGTGTTTCCATTTCTTAAGCAAATAATTTTTTCTCTTTAGGCCTCATCTGGTTTATTTTTTATCTTTTCTAAGATTTAAACTCATACTTAAACATTTAATTTCATTCATATGTGCATATGAACCATTTCCATTACTTCCAACAGGTCAGCATTGTGTAAACTACACTTTAGTTATAAACCCTTGTGCTGAGCAGCCAGGTTGCTGCTGATACCACGTAATCAGTGAGGACTTCCTCCTGTGCATTTCCCTCCATCTCTGAGCCACAGTGGACTAACTGCACGGAGGGTGCACACTTAATGTTACTATGTGCTGAGGGACGTCCTGCAGGATGGCTGACCTTGTTAATATCCCAGTTGTAAGAGCTTCTGAAGTTCCACAGCCTGACTGGAAATTTGTTTTATTTTTATTTTTTAAATTGCAACATCAGTTGTCTGCTCAACACTCACTGGTTTCATGCCTCACTCAGAAGTAAGTGCACAATCCTACGGCATCCGCAGGAACCTATAGATTTTGCCTGCCCCTGCCCCTTGCTGGCTGATCTCCAAACCCTCTCCCTGGCTTCCCACTGAGGGGGCTCTGGCAGCTCCTGCCACTCCCATCCTGCTCCCCGCAAGCCCTTTTGCTTTGCTCTCTGCTCTTCCAGGCAGCTCCTCCCACACAGATGTGCTGGGCTCCACAGGGGTTTCTTTCACCTCAGGTGGATCAGAACATGTGTTCATGTGACTTTTATTCATCCACATTTTGCCTTCTCTAAATTGCTTTGTCGTGATATTTGTCCATTTTTAGTGACATTTCCATTTTATCTGTCTTTTCTATTTTTTTTTCTGAAATCTTGATTGTCCTCGCTAATATCTTTCCATTGTTCCTTATCCCTCTGCAGTTTTGCCTGTTGGATCCTTCTTCTAACAAAGCACCTTAAATAGTCATTCAGGAACTCATAAGGTTATGTGACTTATCAAAATCCTAGAAACCTCAGCAAGTTCAGCACATTAAAATGCACTCAATCCCAAGTCATTAGCAGAGTACACATTGAAACTAGTTTCTCACTCTTACACCCACCAGAATAGGCACATTATCAGAGCCAAAAATGCAAAGGTTGGTGAGGATGTGGAGAAACTTGAACTGTCATGTTACTCTGGGAACATACTTAGTTTCATCCATTTTGATAAATGGGTTTCTAGTGTGTACTACAGTCATCAGCACCTGTGACCCTACAGTCTCGCTCCTGCCATCTATGTCCAAGAGACGTATGAGCCAAGGATGTTGGTGTCCACCTGGGGGACTTTACAGAAGCCTTGTTTCAAGCAACCATCATGAGAAACAGCAGAATGAATGTAAAAAACACAGAGGTGTAAACTAGTTGTGCCAACTTTCTACAATGTTATATACTGACTGTTATATACTGACTGTGATGAGCACATGGAACATGGGTGAAATTCACATATTCACATATAATTTTCAACCAGAAACAAAAGAGTACATACTGTAGGTTTGCATTTATATGATGTTTAAAAATAAATTTAAAATGTGTTGATCATGATCAGGGTAGGTATGTCCTGGGGTTACTGCCCGGAAATTAGCTGTAGAGGGACTGCCGGGGGATTTACATCTGTGTGGTGGTAAGACAGTGTCTGTAAGAAGGCAGCCGTCTGCGCATGTCATATGTGTGCACTGTGCCACAGGTAAAACAACCATCACCTAAAAACTAATGCAAATAATATCTTTCCATCATGCACACGTCCATCCTTATTGTCTCCCTGTGAGTTTAACTATATTTTAAATAGAAGTAACTTCAATTTTGTATGTACAAGAACACGCTCACACTGCTCTCTTTTAACTGGGATAATCATGATAGCAAATTCTGTAAAATACATGACAAGAAAGGTGAATTAAAAGTCAAACTCTTTCGAATACTGTTGCCAAAGTATCACACAGTACATTAGCAATCTTGATACCGAGGTTTGTTTTTTTAATTTTACTTTAAGTTTGGGATACATGTGCAGTATGTGCAGGTTAGTTACACAGGTATACATGTGCCATGGTGGTTTGCTGCACCTATCAACCCATCATCTAGGTTTTAAGCCCCACATGCATTAAGTATTTGTCCTAATGCTCTCCCTCCCCTTGCCCCCTACCCCTGACAGGCCCCAATGTGTGATGTTCCCCTCTCTTTGTCCATGTGTTCTTATTCAACTCCTACTTAAAAGTGAGAACATGCGGTTTTTGGTTATCTGTTCCTGTGTTAGTTTGGTGAGGATGACGGCTTCCAGCTTTATCTATGTCCCTGCAAAGGACATGAACTCACTCTTTTTTTTTTGTGGCTGCACAGTATTCCATGGTGCATATGTGCCACATTTTGGTTTTATAACGAAAAGGCTGGGGTTTTAATGTGGATATAAATGTGGTGGGATGAGGACCAAATCCCTACTGTTTAGGATGCTGCTGGGGAGAGTGGTGAGAAGAGACAGAGCCATCAGTTTAAAGGAATGGACATTTGGTGACAGAGGGAAGAAGGGCCTGGGTGGTCCTCAGGGACAGTCCTGGGGTGGGGTCTCCAGGCCATAGCTGTGGAGAGTTCCCTCTAAGAGGAGAAGGGACTCTGCATTGTCCCTGCAGGGCTCAGGATGAAATAGGAGTCTGAAGACACTGACCTTTGGTTTGGAAGAAATGAACAGGAAGAAAGGTCCACTCTATGCTGGTGCAGCCACTGCCCATCCTCAACCAGGCCTTAGTCCAGCTGCACAGACAGTGGCTCAGATCAATATTAAGTCAGGTGGGAAGCTTTATAAACTGAAGTCCTCAAACCACTGACACTCCAGCCCAGGTGCCCCTTATCAGTTAAAGGGCATTAACTGCTCACTCAGAGTTGGCCAAGTGGAAGGAAGCTAAGCAGTCTTGTGACAGTTTAGAATGTTGCTTTCTAATACAGTTAGGGGTCAGTTGGCTGCAGGGGTCCCTTGTAGCCAACTGATGATTAGAAACGTGTAGCCCATGGCAGCTGACTATAATGCTGCTATGAGAGGATTGCCCTGTTTTGAATCACTCTCATCCTTCCAAGGGGCTTCATTTGAGATAAACCACATCCTGTTTGGGGTCTGGGATGGAAAGGGAGAGACAGAGGCTGGGTCTTGTATCCAAGCTCTTTTCTGGGCTCAGGCACGTATTCCAGGACATCCGCCCTCCCACAGAAACCGTGGGCCAGGATGTCTTGAGAGTCAGGGGAGTTCATGTTTTGGGGGGTCTAGAGCATGATCTGGAGGTCTCAAGTGTGAAGACATCTCTGGCCCCAAGGCCTCAGTTACATTTCTGCCCCAGGTGCATCACACAGCAGTGTGGTGATTGGAGAGTGGCATGACTGCCTTTAAAAGAATTTCTTCCAACTGTGAAGCGCAGGCCACAGCTCCTCCTCTGCCCACCCTCAGGGCTGATGTGGGGATCATAGGAGATGATCGCGTGTACTGTCCATGCGCTGTAAAGCCTCCCACACAGGCAAATGAAGAAAAGCCAACCTCCACCCTCCCCTGCCCTGGAGCATCCATGTCCCCTCTCTGGTCACCCACTATCAAGTGTGTAGCTTCTTCGCTCAGGCATTTAATGATGGAGGGGTCATGGAGCATTGAAGAATCAGCCACTTTTTCTAAAGCTTTAGCTCTGTTCAATGATCTTTGGCCTCATCATGCTAACCAGTCAGCCCTATTAAAGTGTTTAGATGGCAGTGCAGAGAACCGGAGGCTGAGGGGTTGCAGGACGTTCCCCGGTTCTCGTGGCTCTAAGTGGGACTGAGCCCAGGCCCTCAGGCCCCAGCCCCCATGCTCAGTCACTCTGCTAAGCTGCCTTTCTGGACCATCTCATCTACATAAAGGCATTTTCCACACAACCTTTCTCTTAGGTGTTTCAAGTGCACATGAAAACCCAAAATCTTCCGAAAGCCCAGCATTGGCTCAGAGGCTGTCAGGGAGTCTGTGCAGTGGGATCCACTGTTTGAGCTCTGCATCAATTATGGTCCATTTCCTCTGCTCTTCTGCCAACAAGATGTCAGCAGCTCTCTTTACTGCGAGTACATTTCCCAGGATCTTAGCTGATGGATTTGAGAAGAAAAGCATTTTCCTCCTTCAAGAATCTATACAGCCTAGACCAGCAGCAAGTCAAGAAAGGGCCCCCGACCAAGCACAGGTGCACCAGCAGACGGTGAGCTGACGGCACTGTGGATACTAAGCTCTTATGTTGATTCAAGAATAACGATTGCAGGTTTGTTCCAAAGTTGAATATTTAAAATAATAAGAATGCTGAGCCATATTGTTATTCATGTTAGAAAATTTTAATTTACTATTCTGTCATTAGTGTTTCAACTGCATAAAGATACATTCACAGCTCAGCTTTGGTTGACATTTAATAGCAAAACACATCTGAAGCTCCTGATTATTAAACATTTGCTGCAATAGATCTGCCCCTAAAATAGTGTTGTCAAATGACTCTTTAATTAATAGATATTATTATTTGGATAAATTTTACATTAACAAAAAAATAGAACAGATACTGAAGTTAGCACGTGGCCTTTTCCTCCACTTCCCCTGTAATTGACATATTGGAATGGTGCATTTATGGTTAATGAACCAATGTTTACACATTATTAACCATATGTGTTAGTTGACATTATGGATTACTCTTTCTATTGTGCATTTTCAAGGTTTTTTAAAAAAATTTACAATGTCTTGCTCCACCTTGCATGCACTCATTGTTCTGCTGTTGACAAAACCCTGTGCTTCAGCTGTTTTTCCTTGTCTTTTCCTTGGAAACAGCTAAATTTCTTTTTGCTTTTTTAAAATAATTTTATTGCATTTTAGGTTTTGGGGTACATATGAAAAACATGCAAGATTATTGCATAGATACATACATGGCAATGTGGTTTGCTGCCTTCCTCCCCATCACCTATATCTGGCATTTCTCCCCATGTTATCCCTCCCCATCTCCCCACCCCCTTCTGTCCCTCCCCTAGTTCCCCCCCCACAGACCCCATGTGTGATGCTCCCCTCTCTATGTCCATGTGTTCTCATTGTTCAACACCTGCCTATGTGTGATAACGTGGTGTTTGATTTTCTGTTCTTGTGTCAGTTTGCTGAGAATAACAGGTTCATCCATGTCCCTACAAAAAAAATGACTCATTGTTTTTTATGTCTGCATAGTATTCCATGGTGTATATGTGCCACATTTTCCCTGTCCAGTCTATCCTCACACACTGGGGTCTGTTGGGGGGGAACTAGGGGAGGCACAGCGGGGATGGGAGTTGGGGAGGGATAACATGGGGAGAATGCCAGATATAGGTGATGGGGAGGAAGGCAGCAAACCACACTGCCATGTGTGTATCTATGCAACAATCTTACATGTTCTTCACATGTACTCCAAAACCTAAAATAAAATAAATTCAAATGTAGTCCACGGTGGACAAAATATCAACTCCTTGATTAAAGCCAGTGTCTACCCAGGCCCCTCTAGGGGATAAGCTTCCTCCTCGCCCCTCTGGCTTGTCTCCCCTGCAGGACTCCCACATTTCCTGGAATATCTCACCCTTTACTGCCCCACAGGCTCTGCAGGCTGGGCTGGACTCTTTCCACCCAGGCTTGCAGCTCCAGCGGGGAGGAACAAGGTGGGGCCTGTTTATGAAGGAGCCATGCCTCACTGTGCCTCTCCTAGTACCTGCATTTTAACTGTGCAATGTGGAGCCCTCTTTCCCGTGGGACCCCAAGTGTCTTCAAGACACCTTGGCCAGAGCCTATGGCTTCCCATCACCTTTAGTGACACAGCTCTTTTTGGTGTATAAGACACTGGCCTACACGTTAAGTCTTCTGCCTCAGAGCTGACTCCAAGCCCTTCCCCAGGGCCAGCCAGACCAGTCTGGGTTGTCCAGTGGCTTTGAAATACTTCGGGTGGGAAAGGGGCTTGACTGGCTCCCACACTCAGGGGCAGGGTAGGGAAGAATGGAGAATCTCCTCGTGTGCCTGGGCCCAACACAGATGAGTTCCTGACTTTCCCAGGGGTGGCCACTGCCTCTCAGAGTATGCCTGCTATGGCAGTTGACTCCTGAGACACTGGTGACCAAAAGCTGGTCCTTCCCAGGTCCTCTGCTCCTCCCTTCTCAGCCTCTGACATGACTGTCACTGGCAGTCTCCTGCTGGCTGCTCAGGCCTCTGGCTGGGGAGCCGAGGGACACTTGAGGATCCTCTTGTCAAAGCCACCACCTGCTCTGAAAAACCCTCCATGAGACCTGAAGACAAACCGGCATGGGTGGGTGTATGGCCGACCCTCCCTCAGCATCCTTTCCTTTCCTGCAGGGCCAATGGCATCAGCAAAGGTCTATCCCCTTGCTGGTGTGGAAGCTGTATGAAGAGAAGGAGCTCCAGGATCTCATCCTGGACCTGCTGGCCCCTGCCTACAGGAGGAAACAGGACGTTGTTAGGCCTCCTCTCCATGAGAAAGGTGAGCACAGAAGCAGCACTGGTGACAATCATGACACCGAGTTGTCACTTAGTGCCTCTGATGTGCCAGGCATTGTCTACAAATCTAACATTTAGACAACTCTCTAGGAAGGTGATGTCTCCTTTTACAAGTGAGGAAACTGAGGCACAGTGTCTTGTCTCTCACCCACAGTTCCCAAGGCAATGGGAGGTGCAGGGCTCAGGCTTGGTAAAGGTCCTACCAGGAAAGGAAAGAATTCAATGGGTACTGCAGGAGGGTAGTTCCACTGCTCCCAGTCAATTTTTAAATCTCTAATCAAATAATTTTTGTCTCTGAAAACATGATGATAAAGTATATGTTGGCAATGTAAAAGTTGAACTGAATAAAAAGTTACATTTTGAGATTTACTGGTTTGAAGAAAATTAGGTGTTAGTTGAAGATGGAACAACAACAGTCACTTCCTGACCTAGGCTTCATCAGAGCCACCAGCAGGGTGAATGGACCAGGTTGGGAGTGCGGGGAGAGGTTTTTTTTCTTGCTTCCCTGAGGGTCTGGAGCACTGTGTAAACATCAGTGCCATCATGCTTTAGTTCACAGTAATAGCCTCATCCTCAGGCTGCAGCCCAAAAATGTGCAGAATCTCTGAGCTAGTTGAGGCATCTTTGGATCTGGAAAGGCAGCTGGAAACTTCGGAGCCCTGCTGCTATATTTGACTCTGAGGAGCACAGCTCAGGAGATACCGGGGACTGCTCCCTGGCTTCTGCTGGCACCAGTATTCAACTTTTCCACCGACATTGACATCACTGCTCAGGGTGAGGTGAGTCTGGCAGATGCTCCCAGGGATGCAGAGAGGGAAGATGAGTCAGCACAGGCTGGAGAGGGACCCTGCAAACACAGACACATTGTTGGTGGAGCTAAGTGTTAAACTCCCTGGGGTTCAAAGCCAGAGATGGCTGACACAGGCTGGAGGCTGCCCCAGGTCCTAGAAAGCTGTCCTCACCTGTGCAGTGGGAGAGAAGCACACGGAGAAGAGATATCCATGCCATGGTGGGCACAGCTGACACGCCAGCCCCAACTCTCACCTGAGGCTGCTTTAATCTTCTTCATGGGCCTGCCAGGGGAGGGGCTGTGCCCACACCTTTGTTTCTCCCCCTGGTGATCTCAGGCCCACCCTGAGAAGCAGCTGCCATCTGACCTTGGTTCTTGGTACAGAGAGGACTAACATGTGAGACTCAGAGTTGGCCCCATAGGAAGGGCCAGGAGGAAGCAGCTGCTGGGACATTCCACAGTTCTGTGGGCAGGAGTACACTGCCCTGCGGGGTTTCCGGGGGTGGCACAGCTGTGGGTTCCCTCAGTGCAGACCCTGAGGTAGACCCACAGTGCCCCCTGCTCCTCACTGGTTAGATTACAGTCTCTCAGTGGAAATTATGTGAGTGGAGTCCCCTGAGAGCCTGGCCCCAGTCGATCCACAGCATCTATGGATCACACACTCACACTGTCTTGAGTTACTGATATTGATAAATAGCTTTTCCATGAGGATTTCTGAGTTACTAAAAGAAGGGCATGTAGGGAAAATGAGGACCATTTAATGTGAGGAGGCTGCAGTGAGGGGAGAATGCAGGGGGCTCTGGAAGCAAAGGCCCGAGCAGCTCCTTCCATAGAGAATGGATTGGTTAATTGTCTGGGCTTGTTAGAGGTATAAACAGGAGACAGGATGGATGAAATGGACGCTTTATAGAGACATCTTTGGTGCCACTTTCAACAAAGAGCCTGAAGGCAGCAGAGCAGGTGAGGATGTGTCAGGGGAGCTGAGGGCTGTCCTGTGGGATCTGGATGAGGCTGAGAAGGAATCCATGGGTGACTGTGGCCTTTGACAAAAAGTGAAGGAGGCATGGGGATGAGGCTGATGGTTGCAGCTGGGTTGATTGGGTGGTTTTTGTCTTCATTTGCTGTTATTGCAAGATGAGAGAGAGTGAGAGAACAATATGAAGAGAAGCAAATTCATTTTGGCTTCTTTTTGTAAAATCAAGTAGGAAACAGGCACATTTTAGTCCACTTCGTGCAGCTCCACCAAAATCCCAGACAGGGTGGTTTCTAGAGAACAGATCTTCATCTTCTCCCAGGTTTTGAGGCTGGGAAGTTCAGGATCAAGGCTCTGGCATCTGAGAAATGTCTTCTTTCTGTGTCCTCACATGGCAGATGGTGGAAAGAAGAGAGAGCACACTGTTTCTCCAGCTTTTGTAGAAGGGCCCTGATCGCAATCATGTGGTCTCCATACTCAAGACTATATCACCTTGTCAAGGCCCACCTCTTAGTACTATCACATTAGCGATCCAAATCTATGCATTTTGGAAGGGAGACATTCAAACCAGAGCATGATGAGAACAGCAGCACTGGAAGGCAGGGTTTCTCATGTCAGTCACTTGCTAATGGGGGTATGGAAGCCACCCTGAAGATGCAGCTCAGTCTTGGGGAGAGAGAGGACAGGATCAGAACAGGACTAGAAATAGACACAGGAGCGACCCTGCTCACAGAACAGAGAGGAGAAGCCTCATATCAGGTAGAAATAATGAATGCCTCATTTATTTCTTCATCCACTTATTCAGTCATTTTAATAACATATTTATTAGCCAACTCCTCTTCAGATTTGGGCCCCTGGTGTCAGTCAGTCTATTTGGATAATCAGGTTGGTCACATATTTTGATGTGTAATTTTTTTCTGCTGATTCACTCAGTTAATAAAAGTGTGACTTTTTTGGGGGACAGGATTTCACTCTGTCACCCTGGCTGGAGTGCAGTGGCACTGTCTTGGCCCACTGCAGCCTCCATCTCCCAGGCTCAAGGGATCCTCCTACCTCAGATTCTCAAGTATCTGGTACTACAGGCACATGCCACCACACCTGGCTAAATTTTTTTTTCTACTTTTTAGAGTGAAGTTTTGCCGTGATGTCCAGGCTGGTCTAGAACTCCTAAGCTCAAGCAATCCACCCACCTTGGCCTCCCAAAGTGTTAGGACTACAAACATCAGCCACCACTCCTGGACTGATATGTATTGTATAATTGTTATGTGTTCTTGTTGAATATTTCATTTTACACACATACAATGTCCCACATTTCCTGATGTCAATAATTTTTATTAAAATTAATTGGTCTAATAGCAAGATAACCACAAGAGCTTTCTGCAGGTAAATGTTTGCATAATGTCTTTTTAGCACCCTTTTACATTTAACACACAAGTAACTTTATTTTAAGGAAATGTATTTTTATCTGGCTCATCAATACATTTACATTTAATACACCTGCACCATACACTTCTTAAAACAGGATTTCATAGGGAAATCGCTATGCTGTCACTCACAAACCTATTTCTAATAAACACAGATACTGAATATGTATTAAAGAAGACTATATTAGATGAACCACACCCTGCTAAACACATTGATTCTCAGAGATAATGCGAGGCTCATTCACTCATGTTAAACCTGCTAAACTTAACATTTAAATATGTATCACAGAAGATGATAGCACATGAACCTCATGTTTCTAAATGCAATGCTTCACAAGGTAGCATTATTCTCAATCACTCATACATCTACCTCACTTCAATACAGAGCAAATACGTATCAATGAACAATGCACCACACACACTATACGATGCTAAACACAGTGGCTCATACAGTTAACATAATGTGTTCATTCATGAACCCAGCTCTCTTTTTTTTTTATTTTATTATTATAAGATGGGGTTTCACCATGATGGCCAGGCTGGTCTTGAACTCTTGACCTCAGGTGATCCACCCACCTCAACCTCCCAAAGTGCTAGGATTACAGGCGTGAGCCACCGTAACCCAGCTCTCTTAAACACTGAAATCAAACACATATGTGGGACACAGCACACAGTGTGATTTGTATCTGCATCTCCCTCATGCCTGTTGTGTATTTCATCTAATGTAGGTACAAAATGTGACCTTGGTCTTCACCCCCATCAGCCATCACCGATCACGTTACAATAGTGACATAATGCAACTCAGTTCTGCATCCTCCTCTATCATACGATATCATGTGACAATGTGACCCAAGGTGAGTAATGACTATCCCCTCTCACCTGCTGTATCACGTCGTGACATCTGTGACTCACATGCACTGTGAATCAGGCCTGCAACCCTTCTATCAGTTGTTGGATGACATTGTATGTGCCATAGTGACATAATGCAACTGAGGTCTGGGCTCCTTGATGTCATAAGTGACGTAGTGACATGGTGTGAACAGGGCGGCCTCCCCCTTATCATTGGCTATCATATATGACATCATGATACAAAGTGACAAGTATGTGCCCCCCTGAAGTGTTCTATATCATATGTGACATAGAGTAAGGTGAGCCTGAGTCCCTCTCTTGGTTGTCTTACATTATTTTATTTTATTTTTTGAGACAGTGTCTCACTCTGTCCCCCAGGCTGGAGTGCAGTGGTGCAATCTCAGCTCACCACAACTTCCATCTCCTGGGTTCAAGTGATTCTCCTGCCTCAGCCTCCTGAGTAGCTGGGACCACAGGTGTGCACCACCTCACCCAGCTAATTTTATTTTTTAGTTACACAGTGACATATGTGACTGAGGTCTACCTGCCCTCTCAGCTGATGCATGGCACCCTTATTGCCTAAGGGTTAATGTTTCTCAGGCCTGCACCCTGCCTCTTCTGTCACACACTAACATATGCTATGTAGGATGAGGACACAGAGCAGACACACTTAGTCACTGCACCTTGTATAATATAACACAACAGCTGAGAGAGTGGGAGACATTTCTCATCGCATTCTGCCAGTGTATCATAGCATACAGCAGCTGAGAACGGGGTACATCCCTGACTCACATGCTCACATAATGTCACAATGTCACATATAATATCATAAGTCATACAGTGGGCCAATCATGGTGGCTCATGCCTGTAATCCTCACACTTCGGGAGTCTGAGGTAGGTAAATTGCTTGAGCTCTGGAGTTTGAGACCAGCCTGAGCAACATGGTGAAAACCTGTCTCTACTAAAAACACAAAAATTAGCCAGGTGTGGTGGTGTGTGTCTGCATTCCCAGCTACTCAGGTGGCTGAGGTGAGAGGATGGCTTGAGCCCAGGAAGCAGAGGCTGCAGTGAGCCAAGATTGTGCTACCGCACTCCAACCTGGGCAACAAAGCCAGACCCTGTCTCAAAAATAAAAAAATAAAAATGAGTCATCCAGTGACGTGTGACTCACATCTGCAGGCCATCTCTTGGCTGCCATATGATATTGTCAACCTTAAATAACAAGTTTCAGGGAATATGGTTAAATGGGGAGTTTGAGCACAAACCTTGTCAACAGCCATCAGAAACACAGATTCCAAAGAGTGCAATTCAGTGCTCCAAAGTGGAGAAGATTTGGGGCTTGTTTACATATATAAGGTTTGGGAAGCTTAGCAGGGTTTCAACATACTCCCCACAAGGCTAGCACACAGTTACAGTAATCTGATTCATCAACGCAGTATTCTTTTTGAGAAAGGCATATTTAACCTTCCACGATGAAGATGTAAAAAGTGTAGGGTCTTTTACACCATCTAGTCTGAGTTAGGTACAGGACAATAAAGGACACAGTTAATCTATGACCCAGATCAGCAACTAGAAGGGGAGGCCTGGTCTCTGTTTTCTCCTGGTCACTTACAGAATGTGGACAATGAGGAAGAGACACTTTATAATCTAGGAGGCTGAAGTTGCATCTATCGCTACACGGCTCAGACCAATCACAGCTCTCTCAAGGCCCAAAGTGTCTAGGAGGTCCCAACAGCGTTTACATTTTGTCTACTTTCACAATTGCACATGTTACATAGCGGCATAATGTGTCTTCGGTATGTGTCCCTGGTTTTGGCTATTTGTGATGCCACATGTGACACAGTGTCACAATTGAGTCCGGTTCCTGTGAGTGATTTGCCAGTCCTGACCACAGGCAATAACAAAGGCTTTACTTGGCAGGGCTGATGGGAGAAACCCCCTCCCACACCAGGTGTGGTGCATGGCCAGTGCATGGGCAAGCCCTGGCTGAGCACAAAGGCCACACACATGGCCTGCTGGGTGGTCTCTAGGCTTGTTGACTGAGTGGCCACGCAACAGTGGCTGCCTTTTAAAAGATCTTATGCAATAAGCTGAGCAATGTCCCCAGGTGAAGCGTGAGCTGCGGACAATACTTGAGCAAGCGAATTGCAATTGGAGTATCGGTGCCTCCTCTTTGTTCGCTAGAGGTTTCTCTCTAGCGAGCTCAGAGATTGTTCATCAACCCCCATGGTCCTGTGGTGGTTAATTTTATGTCGACCATCCTGGCTGGGCATTTCCAGGTGCATTTAGCATGTGAGGCAGTGGGCAAGGCACATGGTCCTCCCCAGTGTGACAGGCATCACCCAATCCACTGAAGGCCTGAGTGAAACAAAGGCTGGGGAAGGAGAATTCACTTCCCTTTTCCCCACGTCACTACTGGAGCTGGACATATTTTCTCTTGCCCTCAGACTGCCATTTCCACATCCACCCTCTTGGTTCTCAAGCCTGGGGAGGGAGGTATAAAGGTGCCGGATGTACAGACACCAGTCAGAGCAGCACAGGCCTTCGGGAGGTGTCCAGGGCCTCCAGGAATGGAGGAAACAGGTCATGCCCAGGAAACAGCAAGGGAGATGGGGATCTTTACCTTTATTTCTTTATTATTTTTTTGAGACAGAGTTTTGCTCTTGTCACCCTGGCTGGAGTGCAATGGCACAATCTCTGCTCACTGCAACCTCTGTCTCCTGAATTCAAGCAATTCTCCTGCCTCAGCCTCCTGAGTAGCTGGGATTACAGGTGCACACTGCCATGCCTGGCTAATTTTTATATTTTTAGCAGAGACGGTTTCTTTTTTTTTTTTGAGACAGTCTCACTCTGTCGCCAGGCTGGAGTGCAGTAGTGCCAACTCAGCTCACTGCAACCTCTGCCTTGGGTTCAAGCCAGTCTCCTGCCTCAGACTCCCAAGTAGCTGGAACTATAGATGCATGCCACCATGCCCAGCTAAATTTTGTATTTTTAGTAGAGATGGGGTTTCACCATGTTGGCCAGGATGGTCTCGATCTCTTGACAGACATCATGATCTACCCACCTTGGCCTCCCAAAGTGCTGGTATTACAGGCGTGAGCCACCACACCTGTCCAGGTTTCACCGTGTTGGCCTGGCTGGTCTCAAACTCCTAACCTGTGGGGGTCCACTAGCCTCGGCCTCCCAAGTGCTGGGATTACAGACATGAGCCGCCACGCCTGGCTGAGATGGGAATCTTTACATGTGTGGTCCTTCCATGGCTTGGGAGGGAGAGAACCTCCTCTGTGGGCAGATCATCGATGTCTTTGGGGATACCCTGCTGTCACAGCCAGGCCTACAGGGTCCTCCAGCCTTGTCAGAATCTTCCATCGTGGTCTTTTCTCTGCCTACACAGAAGGGCATTTCCTTTGGCCTAGGTCTAGTCTTCCATGCTACGAGCTTGTTGCGAGGAACTGAAGATTTCCCAAAGGCTGACTCTGGCCAAGAGAAGACTGCATGTCCCCAACAGCGTGGAGGTGCTGATGGAACACACTTATCCATCTCACCCCGTGACTGCCATGGGTTCCATTTTGTCTCCCCTTCCAATTCATATTTTGAAGTCCTGATCTCCAGTTATCTCAGGAGGCGACTGTGTTTGGAGACAGGTTCTTTACAGAGGTGATTAAGTTAAATGACCTCAGGGTCAATGGGGTGAACCCTAATCCCACTCTATAACTAGTGTCTTTATCAGAAGAAATGTGGAAACAGACTGTTAAATCAAGTTTAGCCTAAAACTACCTCCTTATGTATTTTAAGTTCAGCCTAAAAGTTTCTCTGTACATTGTAAACTATAACGTAAATGGAATTGTTAACAGACTCTAGCCTACTTTTGTGCCAATCACTGAGTTTTGGCCACTTAAATGTGGCCCACTGTTCAAACTGTGTTGAAATGAGGCAAATGCCAAGCCGTGGCCAATCTGCCTGTTTCTGCCCCTCACTTCTGTTTTCTGTGGGTCACTTTCCTTTTTCTGTCCATAAAGCTTCTTTCACCACATGCCTGTGTGGGAGTCACTGAGCCTACTCTGGCTCCGGAGGCTTCCAATTCGCGAATTGTTCTTTGGCCAACTAAAAGAAAAATGTCAGCCATATTACATTTAAAAGAGTTAAACAAGACACACAGAGGGAAGACATTGTGAAGTCACAGGGAGATGTCAGCCATTGATGAGTCAAGGAGAGTCAGAGAACAGACCCTTCACTTGCAGCCCTCAGAAGGAACTGGGAGCCCAAAGGCATCTGAGACAGGTCTCATTCATCTAGAAAGTTCATTGTGCCAGGTTAAGGACACACCCATGACACAGCCTTAGCAGGTGCTGGTGACACCTGGGGCACAGCTTGCTTTTATATTTTTTAGGGAGACAGGGGACATCAATCAGTACAGTAAGATTTACTACTGGCTCTGTCTGGAAGGGCAGAGCAACTCAAAGCAGGGGACTTTCAGGTCATATGTAGATTTGAAGGCTTTGATTGGCAATTGGTTGAAAGTTAAGTTATCTAAAGACCTGGAATCAATAGAAAAGAATGCCTGGGTTACCACAATAAAGGATTTTGGAGAGCAAAGTTTGATGCAGATGACGCCACCAGGTAGCAGGCTTCAGAGAGAGTGGATTGTAAATGTTTCTTATCAGACTCAAGGTCTATATTGATGTTAATGCTGGTCAGCTTTTCCTGAATTCCAAAAAGGAGCCCACTCCCTACTGCTTCTGGTCACTGCCTGAACTAGTTTTTCAGGCTTACTTCAGCCAAGAGAAGGGGTCTTAGAATTTTATTTTTGGTTTACAGAACTGACCCTACCAACAACTCAATCTGAGACCTCTGGCCTCCAGAACTGTAAGAAAATCCACTCCTGGTATTGCCCTCAATCTGTGGTCCTTGGTTATGGAGCCCAAAGACACACACAGTGACATCTCATCACCTACGTATGCGTGTTTTCCAATCTGAACCCAGGCTGGGGTTATAGTGGCCTGGGAAGATACAGCTGCCCCTCACATTGCCCATGGCACTAAGCAGATGAGGAAACAAATCTGGGCAGGCCAGTGTTCCCTTGTGGAGGTGAAGACCCTTTGCACAAGTCTGGTGGGTCATTGTAAGTTTTTCCTCATGCTTACTTCACTGGCACATTGGTCATGGCCTGGCCGGCTTGGGTCATGGTGGTGGCCATTGGGCAACTGAGTGACATTTACCCCTTCTCATCCCACAGACTGAAGGGCCCCAGTGTGTGCCAGCCAGAGGAGCAGCCCCCTAGAGTCTCACAGGGCTTTTGCCCAAGCCCGTTGGCAACATTCCTCCTCCCATTGGCTCTAAGTGCAGACCTCAGAAGCTGCATGTATTACTGACTGCCCTTGGAGTCTAGGGAGAATTCTCTCCATGTTCACACCCTCCAGTCAGAAGGAGCAATCTCACTCTCCCGTGGTGCAGAGGCTGAGCAGCAACTCTTGAGCGTGGACTGCTTTCCTGCACTTCCAGGGTCTCCCCTGCATTATCTCTAACTAGCCATCAGTGTGACCAATTGGGGGTCTCTGGCACAACAAAGACCCCTTGGCCCCTCATCACCAAACACTTCAACAACCAGGCCCATGCCGCCACCAGGGCTCTGCTTCCCACCTGGCTGGCTGGCATGCAAGGTCTCACCTGTCATTTTTCCAAAGAGCACTATAACCAGGTCAATCTCCAGGAGGGGACATGAAAGGCCCAACGGCACGGATCTGTCTGAAGCATGCAGGGCAAAGGCCCATGGCATGTGGCCTCTTTTCTGCAAAACAAACATACCTGCTTTTATAGGACTTGCAGCTTTGGTGTGAGGAGCCTAAAGTTCTTTACTCTCTAAAAGACACAGGTTGCTCTCTGAGTGCCTGAGGGACTCAGGGCTGTGAGTCCACCAGCATGGTTTCAGGACCTCTACTCAGTCATCCAGCAGAGGCACCATGTATAGTCAGCACTCCACACATCCTCACTTCATGAGCATCGACAGTGCAAACCAACACACCCATCACACTCACACAACAGCACACGCCACACATCGGTCTGAGCCTCCCTCACAGATTGCTTTCATCTCTTTTTCTCTCTTCACTGCAAGTTTTTTGCCCAAATGCAATTAAGCACTTTTGTGTGGAAACACAAACCAAAGAGTTTTAACGAGGCACCACTCTAGCAGTGGCTGTGGACCATCATCTCCTGGCTGGAAACAGGGAATTCTGTTGGTGAGGGAGGAGCAACGCAGCAGCAGAGTGGGTTGATGCACTCTGGGGTGGGTGGATGGATGGGTGGAAGAACAAATTTACTTACTTACTTACTTATATTTGGTTCGTGCTCTGTTGCCCAGGCTGGAATGCAGTGGTGCAATCTCAGATCACTGCAGCCTGGACATCCCGGGCTCAAGTGATCCCACCTCAGCCTCCCAAGTAGCTGGGACTTCAGGCACATGCGACTACACCAGCTAATATTTTTTTTGAGATGGAGTCTTGCTCTGTTGCTAGGCTGGGGTGCAGTGGCGCCATCTCAGCTCACTGCAACCTCCGCCTCCTGGGTCCAAGCAATTCTCCTGCCTCAGCCTCCCAAATAGCTGGGTCTATAGGTATCTAACACCAGCTATTTTTGTATTTTTTAGTAGAGATAAGGTTTCACCATGTTGACCGGGATGGTCTCGATCTCTTGACCTCGTGATCCACTAGCCTCAGCCTCCCAAAGTGCTGGGATTACAGGCATGAGCCCCCATGCCCAGCCTACACCAGCTAATTTTTTAAAAAATTTTTGTAGAGAAAAGCTCTCACTCTAGTCTTGAACTCCTGGCCTCAAGCCATCTGCCCACCTTGGCCTTCCAAATTGCTGGGATTACAGGTGTGAGTCACTACACTCAGCCCACTCAATTGTAAGTGGCTATTTGCTTTGACTCAACAAACACTGCTGATGGTAACAAGCACTAACTCAGTCCTAATCTTGCCACCCAACACAACATTTTATCAACACGGAGCAAACGTTCTCAGATCTGAGGAGCTGGCCGCACTGCCCATCTTGCTGGTGGGGCAGTGGGAGGCCCCGCCCTCCTCCCATTCCACACCACCTAGGTGAGAGCTGTGCCCAGGCACTGCCACTTGTAACTGGTCCACAAGGCGCTGTCTTCTAAAAGGGTGCTGGACCTCCACTGCCCCCGTGGGCAACACATTTGCCAAGCACGCACAAGACACACCAAGGCCAAGGCCTGTCTGATTTGACAATAAAGACACAATGAGCCCCTCTCATTCAGAGCTGATTACTCACAGAGTAAAAACAAGAGAAGCCTGAGATGGCAGCTCCCTGCCATCCTCATGCCACACACTAAAAAGGACAGCACCGAAACAAAAGGGGTCAGAGAGCATGTGTTTCAGGACACCCACTGCAGAGGAGCCCCTCCTCACTGCAGGTGGGTGGTGCCCTCTTCTGCAGCTCTGTTGTGCGGGTGGGGCAGGGAGCCTCACACTTACCAGGGCCAGTGAGGCAGGCAGTGAGGAACAGTCTCAGGAGACAGAGGGAGTGAGTGGGGCCTGGGTCCAGCCTGATGTTCTGGGAGGAGCAGGCTTAGGTCAGCTGCTGTGCACACCTCTGTATGGTTGCTGGTGATCCTGCAATGGCTCCAGGCCCCACAGCAGAGCTATTTTTCCTCCCACACAACGGACACCCAACCTGACACAGGAAAACTCACAGAGAAACACAGAAAGGCACATGTGACACTCAAAGACAGACCCACACAAAAGCCATGCAGCAAAGCCTTTTGCCACACGTGCGTACACGCATGCGCGCGCGCGCACACACACACACACACACACACACACACACACACACACACACACAGGTGCTCGTCCCTTTAAAGCATAGGCTAGGTGTGCTTGCCTAGACATACCTGTGTCACAGACCAGGGACCTGCAGCCCCCAACACACACCAGCCACCCCACACTAACCCAAGCTGTCACCAGCCAGCCGGGAAGACTTGGGAGGCCAAGTGGAGGTGGACAGTGGCCTCAGAGCAAAGGCCTTCGGTGGATACCACCTGACATGAAGAGCCATGGGGCCCACTGTGTCCACACACACAGGGGACACGCATGTCTGTGCACCAGTGTCCCCATTCCTACACACCCATCCCTGGGGCTCTAGGGGATGAGACCCCTCTTTCCAGATCAGGCCCTGCCTGAAGACCCAGAGATGGCCCAGGAGTCCCCATACCTGAGTGACCCATTGCTCATGTCCATGAAAAAGAAAAGGAACTTTTTATCTGAGGAATTTGAGCTCTCTTTAGTTATCAGGCCCAGAGAGGCACTGGAATGAGACAGCAGTCACATCTAACTCCCACTTGAGCTAAAGACCTCGTGAAGCCACTTGCTCTGTGGGCTCCATACTGATGCCGGTTGACATAAAAAGCCACATGCTGTACACCATAACTCTTACCCTGTCGTTCAACACTGTCTAGCCCATCACTAAGGTTCTCTCTGGAAACCAGTCAGAATTCCTGCTGACTTCATGTCAGCCCACTCCTTGTCCCCTTCGGTCTTGAAACACTTCCTGGTAATAAGGCTGAATGGAGCACTCCCAGGGCACCTTGGCGTCCTGGGCAGCTCTCTTAGCCTTGGCCCAGACAAACTCTCTATATGGATTGTGGTTCCATTTCTTTCTTTAGGTTGACATCCACATTAGGGGAGTGCTGTTGCTGGGCTCGGGGGGCTGGGGAAGCTGGTTCAGGTCGGAAGTTGCACCAAGGGTGGGAGAAGAGGCCTTCCTACATCAGCGGCCAAACAAGGCAGAGGAGCAGGTGTCCAAACCCAGGCCTGGCCTGCTCCTGCTGTGGCTCACAGCCTCCAACTCACCTGGCAGAACCAGGAGGAGCTCGCGACAGGGGTGCCCAGCCGGCCGCAGCATAAATCATTATCACGTGGGGCTGCCCTGTTTAGGCCCCAGTCCTCACACACGCCCTGCATGGACTGGGGGACTGAGGTCAGGAACACTGGTGAAAATCTTCAGGCAGGCATCTTCACCCAGCTGCTTATCCCACCCACGACTTCTGGGGGAGGGGACAGTGTGACCAGGCTCAGCCCCAGCTGGCTCTTACCACTCGCTGCAGGCTCAGCTCCCACAAGCTGTCCCACCTCCAGCTCCTGCCACTCTGAGGGGCCTGGAGGGCAGGGTGCCCGGCGCATGACCAGCTCTCGGTTGTGGCCCACCCTCCACGGCAGTGGCAGTGGCCCGACTGCTTGTTGGCACTTTATTCACTTCTGGTTTCTGGCTGGAAGGGATCAAAAAGACAGAGTACAGGGGAGCGAATCCTGCCAGGGACTGAGGAAACAGATCCTGGGGAAAACCAGAGACCACGCTGGCACTTCAGGGGGACCCCAGTTGGCTCAACGCCCCCACCCTCCCACAGCCAATCACTAACCAATGTTCTCTCTGGAAATCGATCATAATTTCTGACCCAGTCAAAGCAGCGTCATCTCAAAGAGCCCAGCCACCACACAGGCAGCTAAAGAGTGCCTGCTGAAATGCAAGCCTGATCATTTCTGTGTCCCCAAGCACTTTCGTGTCCCCTGGTGCTCTCTGGACAAGCCCCCAGCAGCCTCTGCAATGCACACCCCCTGCCCTTCTCTCCCGCCCTGGCTGGCTTCCGCAGCTTGGCCACACTGGTCCTCATGCCTATCCACCTGACCTGGTTCTGGCAGGACGTTTGCTGGAGCCGTTCCTCCACCCGAACCCCTCCTGTTGAAGCCTGTTGGTTGCTGGTTCAGCCCCAACACCAGAACCCCCACCAGCCCCGGCCCAGCAGCTGGCCCGAGTAGCCGGGAGAGCGCAGTCTGTTTCGAAGGTTCAGGCTGAAGGCCGGGCAGCCCAGGGCGACCAGAGCAGCCCCACATGGGGACTGCGCCTCCGACTGTTCTGGCCCAGAGGCTCTAGGGTGGTCCTGTCAGTCTCATCCCCGGAGGCGCCACTGCTCGCCCCAGACAGTGCCTTAGGCCCAGGTCCTGTGGGCCCTGGCCCGAGACCCCTCCCTCCAGGGGAAGGCCAGTGACCTGGACGTCACAGACGCACCGGCTCGGAGCCCGGACCTCAGCCCGCACTGACTCAGCGAGGGCCTGTGGGATTCTGTGGGATACGAGTCCCACCTGTAAGGTCGTGCAGGGAGCACGCAGGTGCAAGCACTGGCAGAGCGAAACCCTCCTTAGAGCCTCCGCGGAGGGGGCTGGGCACGCCTCCTTCTGAATGACGCAGGGGGCGGGGCGCGCGGCGGGGAGGGAGGGGCGGGCGGGGCTGGCGGGCGGGCACGCTGTGCTCGAAACTGTCGTAAAAGGTGCGGGGCGCGCTGCCCCTGTGACTGTCGTAAAAGGGGCGGGGCGTGCGTCGCTGAAGCAGGCGACTAGCGGACACCCAGGTCATGGAACGCAAAGCGGGCGCCTTGGAGGAGGTGGCGGACAGTACCCGGCAGCAAGAGCGACACTACCAGCTGCTGTGGGCGCTGCAGAGCCTGGTGAAGGAGTTGCCCAGGTACACAGGCGGGGCGGGCGGCGGCCTGCCAAGCCAGCCTGAGTCCCGCAGGCGCTCACCTTGCACCCCCTGCCCGCAGCAACTGCCAGCAGCGCCTGTCCTGCACCACGCTCAGCGACTTGGCCCTGGCGCTTCTCGACGACACCATGTTCGAAATCGTGCAGGGGCTACTGGAGATCCAGCACATCACCTAAAAGAGCCTGTAAAACCAGCGCCTGCGCCTACAGAACGAGCACCGAGGTGAGCCGGGGCAGCGGGATGAGGCGCCTCCTCCTCCGAGTTGGAGGGTCCTGGCTGCTCTTGATATCTGTGCAGATCGGCTCCTTCCTTTGGAGTGTTCGGAAGAGGTCCCTTAGATTGACAAAATCAAGGGCGCAGAGACCGAGCGCCTTTTTGGTGACCAGTGGGTCCAAACAGTTTTGTTTTCAGTTGTGCAGCCCCCCTTCTTAGCAAAAACTGCCTGCTCGGGCTTTCCTGTGCCCCACCCCATTCCAAGCAGGATGGCCCTAGGCCTCGGTGCTTGGTTGGCCTGGCGCTAACTGCGTTGCCCCTCAGTAGTTGAAGGTCTGTTGACAGCTGTGCAGCGCTCTTCAGGGTTAGTTTCCTCTCACGCCTCGTAGGGTCTCATACCAGTTGCACATCAAATTCCTAAGCACTGTCCCTTTTGACACCCTTCCAAACCCGAACAGTTTCCCATTTGAGCCGCATGCTTGGTGGGCTTAGGAGCCCTTTCCTGCAAATTACACAGGTCGGGTCCCCCTGCACCATCAGATTTCCACCTATGCTGTTTTATTTTTACCAAAGTTCTTAAAGTTCAAACATTTAGAAAAGCTGAAAAGATAGTATAGTGCATACCCTTGTGCTCTCCACCAGAAGTTCAATGGTTAGCATTTTGCCATAGCTCTTGATATCCCTAAATACATACACATAACAGCTTAGCAGTTCACCAAGAGTCTTCAGCATTCCTGGAGACCAAGATTTTCAGCCCAGGAATGTTGACAGCTTCCTGGGGAGATGTAGCCATTTGGCACTTACTGGTCACTGGTGCTAGCTGCCGGGTGCTGCATGTTCCCTTTCGCCATGGTGGTTTCTTTGTGTCCCGTGATCACTTCGTCTGTACATTCCCTTCAGACTAGACAGTTTTCGCTCATCTGTGTTTATGCACAGTTCATCAGGGACCATGGAGCTTTGCTTGGTGGCCGAAGGTGAGCCCCTCAGAGCCACACAGAATCC
This sequence comes from Sapajus apella, assembly GCF_009761245.1. NCBI lineage: Eukaryota > Metazoa > Chordata > Mammalia > Primates > Cebidae > Sapajus > Sapajus apella. The sequence continues at coordinate 162,886 of NW_022437182.1, forward strand.
TTGGCCCAGAGCCTCTTGGCACCCCAGGTTCATCCCAAACTTGGGCCTCCCAGGTCTGTGCCCACCCTTCTCCCTCAGGTGCTGTGGGGGGCTGGGAGCTGCAAATGGGGGAGGGAGCTGCCCACCCTGAAGGGCAGCACTGAGGGTGGTGGGGCCGACCACACTCCTGGTATGCAGAGGCCCCACAGTCAGGCCCAGTCCAGATGCTCTTCACCAGTTCTTCAGTGTCCTGTTTCTTTATCTCTTGGATCCTTTCTCATGCCTTTGCCTGAGGTGGTCTCCGACACTTGAGTACATGTCCCATGGATGATGGGGCAGAGCACACACAGCACTGCTGGCCTGTAGCCATGTGAGGCCTGAAGCCCTCAGACTGCAGCCTCCCTCCCTCCCACTGCCTCCAGTTGCCCTGGGTCTGGGACTGCAGCTCTGGCCCCACCTAGCCTTCCCCACCCCACCCTCTTTCAGTGCCCTGCACCTTCTGAAGTCCCCTGGAGACTTGCTGCCAGAGGAGGGCCCGGCCCTGGGTAACAGTGGGCCTGGGAGGATGGAGGAGCTTGACGTCCTCTCCAGTGCAGATACCTCTTTGGCTTGGCTGCTCTGCTTGGAGCAGGGCAGGTGCCCATGGGTGAGGGCTGCTGTCGAGTCCCACCACCTGCTGATGGGCTGTCATCCTTCCAGTGCTCAGGCAGGCACTGAGGCAGAAGCACCAGGAAGCTCAGCAGGCCTGCTGGCCCCACAACCTGCCTGTGCTCCAGGCAGCTCAGCAGCGATAACTAGAGGTACTGGGGGCACAGGCAGGGTGGCCAGCCCAGCTCTCCTGTGGGTACCACCTGGCTCTGCTGACTGGGCTGAGCTAAGGGGTACAGGGGGGCTCAGGTGTGGGTGGCTACCCTGTGCCTGAATGGGCCACTGGAGGCCTAGTGAGTCCCACTAGGTGTGCTGGGGCTGGGTGGAGGGTGAAGGCCCACCAGTGCTCGCCTGGATAGCAGCTCCTTGTGCATTGGGGCCTCTGCAGAGCAGGTGGCCTCGGGGGTACAAGGGCAATGGTGGGGTAATGGAGCCAGCCAGGAAGTGGCCCATCCTTCTCCCAGGGAGCACAGGGACAGCTGGAGACTGGCATTTAACCAACAAGCCATGGGGCAGTGGGTGCCTGCAGAGATGCGTGTGCAGTCCCAAGGCAGCCCCAAGTCGGGCCATTCATGGAAGCCCCTTGAAGCCCCACTTCAGGGTTTGGCTGGCCAAGGAGAGGCCTGGGTGTGGTAAGGATGCATCGGTGGTGTCAGAGCTGGTGCTACTGGGGACAGCAGCAGGCACTTGTGTTTGAGCCGCCCTCACCCTCCCCCACCCACAGAAGGTGGTGGAGCACCTGATCCGTGAGGAGCAGTGGGCGATGGACGGGAAGATCATCCTGGAGCTGGACCGCAAGGTGGCTGACCAGCAGAGCACACTGGAGAAGGCAGAGGTGGCTGGCTTCTAAGTGACCACCAACCTGCAGGTCAGTGCCTGGACCTGCTCTGCCCTAGCCTGAGTGCCCCTGAGCCCTGAAGACCCCATTCCATCTGAGGTTTCACCACTGGTCCCTGGGAATCCAGGCTTACAGTATAGGGGTGAAGTGGAAGGACTGAGACTCCAGAAAGGATTTCTGTGCTGTTCCCAGCACAGAGGCTGGGCCCACTCCCTACAGGAGGGTGAGCCAGCCAACCATGGGGCACTACCCACCCTCCCCAGGCCCACATGGCCCTCTTCTGCTCTCCTCCTACATGCCATTCTGAGCAGCCCTGCTGGGGGCAGAGGCCCAGATTCCACCCCTTACTGGCAGGCCATGATTGGCTTCACGGGATGGTTGCCCCATGGGCTCACTGCCTGGCACCTCTAGGCTGGGGTGAAAGGGGCCTGGGTCACTCTGATGCTCGTAGGGCCCCTCTGTATCCCAGGAGCTGATGCTGCAGATGAACCTGCTGGAGTTCATCCAGAAGCTGCAGCAGAGGTGCTCCCAGGCAAGGAAGGCATCCCTGGGACTGGGAGGTTGCTGGCAGCCGCCTGCTGCCCATGTGACCAGGAAGGCAGCCCTGTCCCAACATAGCCACAGGCAGCAGAAGGCTGGGCAGAGTTCATCTTCTTGACCTTTGGCCACTGCCTTCGCAGCTGCCTGCAGGGGTCCCCCTGCTGAGGAGAGGCCAGGTGGACCCTGACTGCCTGTCCCCCACCTTCATCTGGGACTTTCTGCCAAATGCTAGGATGGACTCATAAAGGGGAGGTGGGCCCAGCCTGCCACTGTCTGCCTCAGGGCCAGGCAGAGTGGGCCTGGGGCTTCTCACACCTTTTCACTCCACGGAGCACATCCCGACCTGCACTGGGGCCCACCCGAGTGCTTGTTCTGGTCTCAGCCACTCCCTTGGCAGCTGCAGCCCCCAAGCAGAAGAGGCTTCGAGGCCCAAGCTCTGTGTGACTCAGAGACATAAAGATGCCTCAGTGTGGCCTGCATGTGGCTTGTGTGACAGCTGTGGGTTCTGCCATAACCAGGGCCCTGGTAGGGCCCCCACCTCTGCTGCAGCAGAGGCCTCTGCCTGGGGGTCCCTTCCTGGGCTGTGTGCCCAGCCCACCATCCCTCCCCCTGCATGGAGACTGGGAGCCTCCAGGCCTTTCCTGTCCCAGCCCTGGTCCCAGGATGCTGTCACTACCATCTGCATGGGGACTCCACCCAAGCCCCAGGGCCTGAGGACCACATCAAGCCTGCTTCGTGGGGCTGGGGGCTAGAGAGTGTGGGAGAAGGCAGGGGGCTGAGTGTGTACCTGCTGCAGCCTGGTCAGTGTCCTGTGGGAACCACTAGGAGGAGCCTGATGCAGGTCATAGTTGCAGTGGGGGGCGGGGAGTGTGGAGGACTCAGGATGCCAGGGAATGGTCTCAGGAGGAGCCCCAGGGGGAGGGGGTATCAGGCCCACCTGGGGAGCTTGGCCTCTGCATCTGCATGAGTCCCCTTCATGCTGCCCTGAGCCCAGGGGCCCTGCTGGATCCTGAGTTGTAGAGTCAGGGTTGGGGGTGTCCAGCACCCTGGGTGACAAGGTCTGCACAGGGCCTAGCCTCCAGGAACAGATGATGCTGGAGGCCAGAGTCTGGACTGAGACTTCTGGGACCTTGTCTGAGCCCCTCCCTCTTGCTGTCCAGAGCTGACCCTGTGTGAGGGCAGGGGCTCTCAGCTGCAGGAACAGTGGTTTATTGACCAGGCAGGCCTCCCCAGCCTGGCTACTGCTCCCCAAGGGGCTCGAGCTCTGTGGGCTGCCCCTGGCAGAAGGCAGACAATCCTCTAGGTCCAAGGACATGTGGGTCATGGAGGTAGGGGCTTGGGCCCACACATCCGAGGAGAGTTCCCAGCGGCTTTCCCAGGCAGGTATCAGGTTTGACCCACACCCTGGGTGGGACTGTGAGGTACCTGGTCCACATCTAGCAGCTCTGAAGTGTGGGGTGTAAAAAGGTGAATCTGTGTGAGGATGGGGTTGGCTGCAGCTGTGGTGATGGCCTGGAGGGGTGAGGGTCCCTGGAGGCCACAGCTGGGTTGCCTGGAGGCCAAGGGTGGGCTCTCGGGTGCTAGGCAGGGTGATGGAAGAAGCTGCCAGTTCGAAGCCACTGCAAGAGCTCCAGCCATAGCAGCTGCCACTCCAGACAAGCACACTTCATGAGGCTGCTGTTCTCCAGGGTGCGGCGGAATGGGTAGGGCAGCACGTCCATCACCGGGCCATAGGGCACATACTTGGACACGGGTTAGCCGGCCTGGCGTGCATGGGGGAGAGATGTGCCATGAGGCCCAGGCCCAGCACCCCACCCCTCCGTACCAGGGAGGGCCCCACTCACCCAGCAGGAAACTGATGTCATCACACATGCCTAGCAGCTGGCCAAAGTACACCTGGTGGCCAGCAGGGTGCAGGCACAGCTACAGCTACTCCATCCTGTGCAGGTGAAGCCAGGAGCTGAGGGCCAGTTCCAGGACACTGCCACTGGTACAGGGGTACAGGGCTTCTGTCCCAGCTCTGAGTCTGTCCTGCCACCCCAAGTCCACCATCTATACTCTCCAGACTTCATCGCCTGTGAGGTGGGGCTGGGGTATAGGCTCTGTCCAATGAGTCCTCTTCCCAGCAGGACTCTGCTGGGTTGCCCTACTCTTCTCCCTGGGGAGGCTCAGCCCTTAGCCAGCAAGGCCCCCTTCCTGCCAGCCCCACCCTTACCTCTCCTCCACCTCCCTTCTTGGAAGTGCAGCCCTTCCTGAGGCCCTGACCCACCCAGCAGCCTGCTCCACGGGGCAGGGAAGCTCCTTGGCTCTCCTGCCATCCCTCCCTCAAGTCCTTCCGGGGTTCTGCGAGGTGACTGGGCTCCGGCCCCTGCCCTTGCACTCCTCTGTGCCATCCCCACAGCTGCTCTGTCCCACACGGCTGCCACCAGCCCCTGAGTCCTTGGAAGGTGGCTGCTGTGAATCGAGATGTGTTGCAAGTGTCAAATACTCACAGGATTTAGACTTTGTAGTAAAATAATGCAAAAATGCCACATCACTTTTCTAAAAGCAACTTGAATACAACTTGAAGTGGCAATATTTTGTATATTTTGGGCTACTTAAAATGTATTACTGAAATTCATTTTATCTTTTAACATAGCTACAAAAAAATTCTAAATTACAGATGTGACACTGCTCAGATAGGGTTGGGGGCCCTCAACTCTGTACTGACACCACCCCTTACAGGGTTTTACAAAAATTCTCATGGTTTGAAATATCCATGTAGTGACAGTTCTCAAGTTTCATCTCCAGCTTCCTATATCCAGGTATCCCGGCATAGCTGGTCTGCACAGCACTGGGGCCCCCACCCTGGGACGAGTTCTACCTGTTCCTCACACATGACCCAGGTGACTGGTGGGGCCTGTGCTGTGCTTCCCACTCCCTCCCCCAACCCACCCCAGCTCAAGCTCCCAGAGTACCCATCAGCCATAGGCCCTTTCCCTCAATCCCTGGGCTGGGTTCCGGTGTTGGGACCACCCAGCTAAAGCAGGCACCCACCTCTGCCACATTGCCCTGATCTCCAGCTTGTGCCTTCCTCAACCCGAAGACATGAACCCTAGAGCCAGGCTGCCACTGCTGGCAGCCCCCTCCCCTGCTGGTGTGCACAGCCTCTGCCATGTGACTGCGCTCCTCCCAGCTTAGGGCAGCAGCTCACTCCACCTGGCATCTGGCCTTGGCCTCATGAGGCACTTTGGCCAACAGGGAGGTAGCAGAAGTGACACAAGCAGAGGCTTGCCCTATCCAGAACTTCTGGAAGCCTGAGCCCACCACACGGTCAAGCCTGGGCTGGCCTGTGGGACACTGGATACAGGACACAGTCTCCTTTACTGCCCCGGCCGTGAATGAGGTTATTATGCCCCACTGGCCCCAGCTGATCATAGGTGTAGGTGGGACACAGGCACGGCCAGCAGCAGAAGCACCAGCTGATCCAGCCTGCCCCTGGCCCATCGAACATGCCTCTGTTTCAGCCTCTGAGTTTGGGGCTGGTTTGTTCCTTGGCTAGAGCTGCCCGGGGTTGTTTGAGGGTGGGTGGGGTGGTGGTCTGGGCCCGGCATAGGACAGAACAGCCACCATAGTCTAGAACCACTTCCCCCAGCTAGCCAGAGCTCCCCAGCCACCCACAGCAGGGGCACAGAGCTGAAGCCTGCAGGGTTTAACCCTCTCAGGCAGGGTTGTGAGCGTGGTATTGGTGTCCAGTGGGGGAGCCACTGCCACAGCAAAATAGTAAGGACAGACAGGTCCTGGGTGGGGTCACAGGGGAGGAAGCCCTGCTGAGGACAGGCTGTCCTTTGAGAGTTGGATGGTGATATGCCTAGTCAGAATGTGAGTCCACCAGCATTGAGAGTCCAAGCAGAGGCTGGGAGTCCTGATGGTAAGTTCCCGAGTGCTAGGCACTGCTGGCCATCAGGCTTGTGTGTGTGGAGAAAGTGAGTCTGTCCCATCACCAATACATCTATCACAATTAGCAGGGGATCGGGGCACAAAAGGGGGTGTGCTGCAATTTCAGGCCATGAAAAAGCAGCAGCGTCATGAACAAAGGCCAAGTGTGGACATCACTGAATGATTTCTGAGCTGTGAGTCAGCTCCCCGAGCAGTGCCAGGACGTGTCCTATTGGCCGCAGCCCTGGCCCTGCGGCTTCACAGCTACTTGGGGAGTCCCCTTGTGCCTCAAGCCCTGGATCTGGGGCAGCCTGCCCTGCTGTGGAGTAGAGCCCCTGCTCAGCTTCTAGGAAGGCGAGAGCTAGCGAGGCTGCTGCCCAGGCCCCTGAGGGTTCTGGGGATCCCATCCCTGGAAAGGCGAAATCTGGGAGGGGAGGGGAATCTAGGACCCCACTGTGGGCATAGCTTGGGCTAAGGCATGAGGTAAGACCAAAGTGACGGTACTGGAATATCCAAAAACTGACTTCACCTAACTTCTGTATTGACTTGTTAGAATTCTACCAAAGTTGTGCTCCTCAGGACAAACATTTAAAGAGAAAACAAACTGTTACATTTCAGATGTACTGAAAATGTTAAGGGAATGGCCAGGCACAGTGGCTCATGCCTATAATCCCAGCACTTTGGGAGGCTGAGGCAGGTGGATCACTTGAGGTCAGGAGATCGAGACCAGCCTGACCAACATGGTGAAACCCCATCTCTACTAAAAATATAAAAAGTAGCTAGGTGTGGTGGCATGCACCTGTAATTCCAGCTACTAGGGAGACTAAGGCAGGAGAATTGCTTGAACCTGGGAGGCAGAGGTTGCAATGAGCCAAGATTGCACCACTGCACTCCAGTCTGGCAGAGCAACGCTCTTTCTCAAAAAAAAAAAAAAGAAAAAGAAAAGAAAAAAAATGTGAAGGGAATTGCTTATAAATGATGCAGTGCTCTGGAGGCCTCCTGAGGGACTGGATTCCAATACTGCATTTGTACCTTTCCGGAGCCATGTGAATCCCCTAATGAAATTTAATTTTTTGATTTGGAACTTTAGTAAGTCAGTTTCTAAAAGGCTGGGTACAGTGGCTCACACATGTAATCCCAGCACTTTGGGAGGCCGAGAAGGGAGGATCACTTGAGGCCAGGAGTTTCAGACCAGCCTGGCCAACATGGTGAAACCCTGTCTCTGCTAAAAATACAAAAAATTGGCCAGGTGTGATGACACACACCTGTAATCCCAGCTACTTGGAAGGCTGAGGCATGAAGAATTGCTTGAACTTGGGAAGCAGAGATTACAGTGAGCTGAGACCACGCAACTGCACTCCAGCGTATGTGACAGAGCAACATTCTGTCTCAAAAACTAGTAATAATAACAAAATGTTACTTTTAAAAACCAAAGTAACTGCAAAGGGCCTTTGCACTCTCATGGTACAATGTTCAGAAAAGCAGCAGGCCCAGGCCTGTGGGTCACTGAAGCTGCCCTCCAGCCCATTTCACTAACCTACCCCACAAATGCCCAACTGCACCCAGCAGGTTGCTCTGCCCACCCTGAGCTCTGCGCTGATGCCAATTCTCCCCAACCAGAGGAGCCAACAGCTCGGGGTGGGGTGACAGTGCAGGGTGGGGCACACCTAGCTCTGGGTGGGGTGACAGAGCAGGGTAAGGCATACCTACCTGCTCATCGTGAAGCACACTGAGTCCTCATTGTGGGTGGCTACCATCACCTTGGCCTTTGCGTTGCACTTCAGCTCCTCCAAAACGTAGTCCAGGCACCTGTGGAGAGTGCCATGTGAGCCCAGTTCCAGGCCTGTGGTTGCCTGTGCCTCTCATTACCAGATGCACATGGAGGATGCCAAGGCCAGGCCCAGGGCCATCCAGTGAGCCGGCTCTTTCCAAGGGTGCCCACAGCATCAGGAGAATTGGGAGCAGCATCTGCCCCTCCCAGCACCTCAGGAAAAAGAAAGACCAGCAACCAAGAACAACTGAACGATGTCTGGGGCAGACAATTCACTCAGAATTGGGGAGCAGCATCTCTGCATCTAATGTGCCATGACTCAGGACCAGGCCAGTCATGCCCATAAGCCTCATGACAACACAGCTTTGCTTCTGGGGAGGAGTCCTGCAGTGTACCGTTGGCCCTGCAAGGAAATTAAAAGGAAGCAGGTCCGTAGGCCACAGTGGGGTTGGGCATCCCAGGGCACCAGGACGCCCAAGCAGTATGGCCCTCCTGCAGAGAGGACACTCAGCAGGCCTGACCATGCATACATTTTCCCTGACCCAGCAATTCCATTTCCGGGAACCTAGGACAGCTGCATCCTCTGACACAGAACCCCTGACAGCCCATGTGTACTACAGATGGTGACAGTATGTCCAGCGAGTCCCTATGACAACAACCAGTCTGAAAACCAGTAAGATCAAAGACGCTGGACACAGCCCTGGGCACCCCATGCTGGCAGTTAAAAGTGCCGCTCTGCAAGCGCACACAAGGGGACCCAGATGGAATGCGAAATAAAAAACGCATTGGGCAGAGGACACACTGTACAACGCAAACAACAATGCTCCAGATGTGTACACTGTGGCACAACATGCCAACCAAGAGACACTTGGGATCTTTGCATTCGCAACATGCACACTGACCTCTAAGGAAAAGCCCATGGTCACTCGGCCTGTGCTACATGAAAGGATCACCAAGAGAACTAGAGAGTAAAAGGAGGTGCAGAGCAGCTGATGGGCGATCCCGCTGTGGAAACTGAAAAGCACAGGCTGAGCCTGCGGGGCAGGGGAGCCGGGCGCTCGTGCACAGCTCTGGATCTAAGTGTCTGTAGGAGCTGGCTCAGGGAACGGTGGCTGATTTTGCTTTAATAGGCTTTTTTATATTTCTAAAAGAATAACCTTAATGTTTTTGAAAAAGCAATACATAACACAAAAGCAGAGGAAATATCAGTTCTGACCTCGGGTCACATGTGGCTGCCACTCCAGCTGGGGGCTTATGGCTCCAGCAGGGTGGGACAGGGTCAGCCCCAGCAGCTTCTCCAAGCCCCTCCCTCAGTCCCGGTTTCTTGGCACCCTGCCCTTGGAAGACGGAGTTGCGGGAGAGCTGCGGACCTATGGTACATGGTGTTGGTGACCTCATATGTGGGGTTGATGGGGTCCTCATAGCCGATCTCTGCCACATGGGCTTGCTTCTGGGTCATGTATGCACCCCACACCAGCTTGGCCCTAAAACGCCAGCCCTCACGGTGAACCAGCTCCATGTCCAGGGTCACACTGTCATAGGCATCCTGTGGGACCAGGGCCAAAAGTCGCAGGGAGCCTGGGCAAGCCCAAGTGACAGCAGGATGGGGCCTTCCTGGGCCCATGTGCCCCCAGGTGCAGTCACCAGAGCCAGGCAGCAGCTGCCTGGGGTGGTGCAGCTCAGGGCACCTGGAGCAGATGTAGTTGAGGATGGGCCTCCAACCTCTTTCCCCAGGAGAAATGGCGGTGGGGACATCTGCAGCATCCTGTGTGGCCGGTGGACAGCCCTGTGGGGGCAGCCCAGGCACCAGTAGCCATCACATGCTCTAGATTCCCAGGCCGACCGTGGGAGGGGTGTATACTGCAGCCTCCTGCCTGGACACCTCCCCATGCCATCTTGTGTCCTCTGGGCACCCGGCTCACCCCTGAGAGCTCTGGACCTGCTAACGTTCCCTAAGCAGCTCGGAGTCCTCAGGCTGGGCTGGGGGTCCTGACTTGAAGCACTCCTGGGCTCCCTGAATTCATGCAACATCCTAGGTGAGTCATTTCAGCAAGGGCCCAAAGAGGGGTGCTCAATTGAAAACAAGCTTGAGGAAATGGTCATGTGAAGCCTTCCAAGTTTGGGGTGTCGGGCACATCTAGTGGATCCTCATAAAGATTGTTGTCCTCCTCCTGCCCATTAAATACTCTTGGCTGATTCTGAGAAGAGGAGGGGCTGCAGGCAGCAGGCATCATCAGTGGCCTTTCTTCCTACTCTGAGGCAGTCACCCCGGCCTCAACCTCCTCTGCAGGCCTGGCCGTGGCCACCACCCAAGGGCCTCTTTCCTGGACCCTGGGGTCCACCCTGGATAAGCTGTGCTGCAGAGGAACCCAACAGCCCCTCGGGGGCATGGCCCACTCTCTCTTCCATCCCATGAGCTCCCTGGCAGGTGCTCAGCATGGAACCAGGCAAATACCACGGAGCTCAGATGAGAGGAGCCCCTCCTGTGGCCGGCCTCCAAGCCCCCAGGCAGGCAGAGGCTGGGTGGGAGCTGACCTTGAGGTAGCACTGGTGCGTGTTGAAGATGAGTGGCTTCTCCACGTTGAACCTGCGCTGCATCTCTAGCATCAGGCGGCTGATGGCCAGCTGGAAGTAGGTCTGCTCAGTGTCCACCAGTAGCTGCACACCTGCCTCTGTGGCTTTCTGAGAGGCACAAGGGGAGGGGGAGGGGGAGCAGCTTTTGCTCAAGTGAGGCAGGTGTCCTCCTGTGCATGAGTCCCAGGTCCCCAGGGCCCCAGCCCTCTGCCTGAGCAGGGCGGCTCACATTGGCCAGGACACCCATCCGCTGCAGCATCCTCGTCATCTGCAGCTCCTCCTCCTCAGTAAACCAGGACAGCAGGGGCTCCAGCAGTCCTGTCTGGGAGTGCAGCACACAGGCCACAGCAAGGGCTGGAAAGTGCCACCCCAAGGCCCAGGCTAAACCTCTCTCACTGTTCCTGGCCCACAGGAATCCTCTCAGCGCCTCCAAGCAGGGCCAGGAGGGAGGGCCTGTAGGACACAGCAACACAATGTCCTGGAAACCCCAACCCAGCTAGTGTACTGCCCTATGTGGTGCCTAGTGGCACCACGACGGAGCTCAGTGCCCATGCCCCTGGGCCCCAGGCTCAGTTCAGGCCTGCACCCCAAAGTGTGTACTCTAACAGCCTCCCCAGTTCCCACTGAGGCCCCACCATTGTGGGAGGGCCCCTGCAGCTACCATGTGACCCTGAGGAAGTGAACACTGATCACCCAATCATCAAACAGAAGGGCTCCACCCAGAGCAGGGAGAGGGCCCAGGAGGAAGAACCCCTGGCTACAGGCAGACAGGACGGCTGTGCAGCACTCACTCACACATGGCCAGAGACCAGGGCACCCTCCAGGGTGAGGCCTTCAAGGAGCTGGTGCTCAGAGGCCATGGGGACCCATCCCGCAGTGTCCCTGCATCACTGGGCCTACCGCTCACCCCTTTGCTGGCCCCAGCAGCCTTGTCTCACTGGGCACAAACAGTACCTCTTGATCCCTTGCTACACCATGCTAATGTCTCCAACAGCTGGCGGCCTTGGTGCAAGGTCGCACTGTACACACTGCACCCCAAGGCTCTGGGTCGGGAGCTCTAAGTTTGAGGCTGGGCCCTCAGTGGACCGGGGCTAGATGTCTGATGGAAAGCTGCCTCTGCAGAGTGTCTTCTGAAGGTGATTCTGTTCTTTCTTCCAATCCCTGCTTAGGTTGTTCTTTCAAGCAGTTTGCCACTTCCTGGGCACCCTCCCACAGGTGCCCAGCATGCCACCCAGCATACAGGCTGGCCTGGTGACATGCTTCTAACAAACAGAACTTGGCAGAAAAATACCATGTGACTCCTGAGGTGACGCAGGAAAAGGTAACCCAGTTTCTGCCTGGCTCTCACATCTCAGGGGACACCAACCTTTATAACCCAGCTGCCATGTTGAGAGAAAGCCCAAGCCACAGCCAGCACCAACTTCCAGACATGTAAATGGGCGCCTCCACCAGGATCTAGGCCCACCACTCTGTGACTACTGCCACCCAGGAAACCCCAAAGGAGGACTGCCTCCCCAAGTCCTGTCAACCCCAGAACCATGAGGGAGAAGCAGAGTGACTGTTGCCATCTCAGGCCTCTGAAGTTTGGGGTGACCTGATGCATCTTGGGGAAAGCCCCCAGACACCCTCTTCTTGTGGTACCTTAAGGCTCTGCATGGGTCTCTGTCCCACCAAGCCTTCTGTGGACATTAGTGGGTTTGTCTTCTTCTCCCTGGACCATAGGGGCTCTGTAGGGCCATAGTGTGCAGTGACCTTGGTTATATTACATTCCCTAGGTGGGCAACAGGAGACACTTGGAGCACGCTGAGTTCCCTTCTTAGCCCAGCACTCTGCTGAGCTGGGCCTCACAGAGGAGCGGAGGTGTTACCTGTGCGTTAGGGACCATCAGGTGCTTGGAGAGCTTGGTCCTGCTGTTGATGAGGCTGTTCCAGTCCTGTAGGTCCACGATGCTGTGGGAGGAGGTGCATCAGCAAAGTCGGTGACCCCACCTGTGGGTGCTAGGGTCCGGTGGAGGATCCGGGCCCAAACCAGTCCATTCACCAACCACCACAAAACCCACCTCGGTGTGCATTTTCAAAAGACAGAGAAAATGTAAATATTGTTATCTGTTTAAAAATCTCAAACCAGTGGCATGCAGTGGCTCAAAATTGTAATCCCAGCACTTTGAGAGGCTATAGTGGGCAGATCCCTTGACCGCAGGAGTTTGAAACCAGCCTGGGCAACATGGTGAGACCGGGTCTCTATGAAAAATACATTCATTTAAAAAATTTAAAACAAAAACACAAACAGTCCTGTTATCTAGGTGGCTATGAAAACACTGAGTACCCTAGGGCTGTTTTGAGCTTGTGGAGAGGCTGAGCAGAGGCAGCCAGGCCAGAGGCGGACACAGTGGGCAAGGCTGGCAGTGCATGAGGGGATGGCTCACTGATGCACCACCTCATCACCTCCTCACTTCAACTGGGGGTCCTGTGACCTTGGTCCCAGTCCCTGGCCCGCAGGATGGTGTGTGGGGCTCTGACCCTTCACCTGCCAGCGTGAGCTCCAGGGAAGGCTGAGAGTGACACCTTGCTCTAGACCCAGATAATTCTAGAAGGAGCCCTCTCTGGGGTCTCTGCTGGTCCTATGTCTATCCTGCCCAGCCCAGCCCCAGCCTCCGGGACTCCTAAGGCCGTCAACTCCTGCTGTGTGAAAAGCAGTGCTTCAGCACTGTCATCCCCAAGGCCCACCCTCTCAGGCAGTGCAGCCAATACCGGAAGACACCACTGGGGCTCTGCTGGAACCATGGCTGATGGTCATGTCCTCTCAGCCTGGGGGCTGTTCTCAGCAAGACACTCCCAGGGTCTCTGCCATGAACCAGTCCTCAATCTCAGCCCTGGATGTGATGCCCGTCTTTGTGACGCTTTCCTTGAGAAGTGAGAAGACCTGGATCAGTCCGATCCACTCACATTTTATCCTTCCCCCAACTCACTGGCCTCTGGTGGCATTTTTGGCTTTATTTATTGTTGGCGAGAACAGGATCCATTTCTGGTTTCTTTCTACTGCATAGACAGGTCTACTCCCGCCCTGATGCTAATGCACACCCACTCCCTGCCGGGCTGGCTCCCCAGCTCTCCTGCCAACATCTCCTCTATTTGTTCACAGTCCCTCAGACCTCCTCTTCCTCCACAGGCCAACCCCAGGAGCTTTGAAGTGAGCCCCATGCCCTGGATGAGTTTCTAAAACCACCTCAGACCAGTACCTGTCATCCCCCACTGTGGGCCCCCACAGTGCTCATGCCCTCACAAGCCCCAGGAAAGGACAAGGGAGGGGGCTGTCCCACCTACAGCACTGCCACCTCCAGCTTGGTGACCATGGCATCCAGGCCCATTTGCCCTTGCTTTGCAGCCATTTGGTGAAAGAAGCATCTCCACTTGGTCAGCACGTCTGAGAACTGCCGCTGCAAATTCAGGCCTGAATGCCATCTGCACACACCCCGTGCCTGCCCCAATCCCCCACACAGCCCCTGTGGCCAGCTCAGGCCTCTATGGCATGGGCACCTGCATTTTTAGTGGATGCCCACAGCTGCCTGAGGACTCTCCCAGTGCCAGACTCTACAGTTGAAAGGTTACAGCCCTTACCAGAAACTGGGGTCTCCCCAGTGCCGTGAGCTTAATGGCTTAGAAGTCGTCGTCGTTGGCTGCACCTGTCAGAAGCCACAGGAAAAGCCTTGAGGGCCCTGAGAGGTGCATGGAGGCAGCACAGGGTGGGACTGGGAGGGCTGGGGCCTGGCCAGCCCACAGCAGGCTACTGGCCCCACCCCACATCGCCCATGAAGGCCTCACACATGGTGCTCCAGAGGCCCTATGGAGATAGGAGGGGGCTCCGTGGTGGGGTTTGTGTTTGCCATGCAGGTGCGGGACACCAGTGGGCACAGGAGCTGCCTGTCCCCTGCCGAGCAGCCCCAATGGGGTTCCTGCCTCAGTTTCCCCCCGTGACACCAGCAACACAGGCTGCTCACACCTGGGTCACAGGACCCAGAAACACCAAGCATAGCTGACAGAAACATCCCAGTGGGGACCCTTTGTTCAGGCCTCTGCCCCAGCGCCAGGCTCTCCCAGGAGGCTCTGATGCAAGTGCAGGCTCATGCCCCCCTGGGCAGCCAGCCCTGCAGTCCCACCCTGTCCTCCAGGCCAGCCCTCCTGCAGCATCCTTGCCCCTGACCCTTCTTTCCAAGAAACACCAGCAATATTCCTTTAAAGTGAAAGCAGATCTTACCATCTCATCATGTATGTTTACCACCACCCCAAAGGAGCATCTGCTTCTGCAGGGCCTTCTCCTTCCGTCTGCCCCCGCAGAACAGGAAATGGGCGAGGAGAAGACACCCTTCACCCTGATGGCCCAGGATTCAGCTGGCCACTCTGACCCCCGCCCCAGTCAGGAGGCAGCTTCCGAGCACTGCTCAGAAAGGCCAAGTGCAATGGCATGCACCTGTAATCCCAGCACTTTGGGAGGCCGAAGTGGAAGGTTTGCTTGAGCCCAGGAGTTTGAAACCAGCCTGGACAACACAGCGAAACACCATCTCTCCTAAAAATATGAAAATTAGCTGGGTGTGGTAGTGTGCACCTATAATCACAGCACTTTGGGAGGCCAAGGCGGGGTGATCACTTGAGCCCAGGAGTTCCAGGCCAGCCAGGGCAACATACTGAGACCTCATCTTTTTTTCTTTCTTTTGAGATGGAGTGTCGCTCTGTCACCCAGGCTGGAGTGCAGTGGCACAATCTCGGCTTACTGCAACCTCCGCCTCCCAGGTTCAAGCGATTCTCCTGTCTCAGCACCCCGAGTAGCTGGGGGATTATAGGAGCATACCACCACACCCAGCTTATTTTTTGTGTTTTAGTAGAGACAGGGTTTCACCATGTTGTCTGGGCTTGTCTCGAACTCCTGAGTTCAGGCAGTCCAGACACTTTGGCCACCCAAAGTGCTGAGATTACAGGCACTTGCCCGGCTGTGAAATCTCTTCATTACAAAAATTAAAAAAAAAAAAAAAAAAAAAAACTTAGCCAGGTGTGGCAGCATGCACCTGTAGACCCAG
Source organism: Sapajus apella (assembly GCF_009761245.1). Lineage (NCBI taxonomy): Eukaryota > Metazoa > Chordata > Mammalia > Primates > Cebidae > Sapajus > Sapajus apella. The sequence continues at coordinate 178,225 of NW_022437182.1, forward strand.
CCACTCAAGAGGGTAAGAGCATGGCTTGAGCCCAGGAGGTCTAGGCTGCAGTAAGTTATGATCCCACCACTGCACTCCAGCATGGGTGACAGAGCAAGTCCCAGTTTCATTTGGGGAAAAAAAAAGAACACAACAGGCCTGGGACCCACTGCCCTGATGGAGGGCTGCTGGGGCCAGCATGGGGCTATGCAGGGTCAGGTGTATCTCTAACACTGAAGGACACTGGGCCTTGGTGACCTCTGGCTTCGCTAGCCCTGGAAGCAGCTGCTCTCCCCACCTCTGGCCCCCAGAGTCGGGGTCATGGAGGGATTCATAGGCGGAAGATGCGGTACCAGCTCCCTGAATGGAATCTCCACCCTGGGTAAGGGTGGCTCCACAGCTGAAATGGACCAACTTCCTGCAGTTCCTGGTCCTGACCCTGAGCCAGGGAGAAGGGTGGGGAGCATGAGGCAGGGTCAGGGAACAGGGAGCTTGGGCGGGGGCAGGAGGTACCATCTTGGAGGCAGCGGGGCCCCTCAGAAGGGGCTGAACAGTGTGGAACCCAAGTGAGACCGAATCCCGGCCCTCTGGCTCCTGCCCCAGCTTGGCGTTCACCCACCAGCACCACCATGAGCCCAGGGGTCTGCCCAGACCAGGACATGGCAGGAGTATAGCCAGCAAAGAGGAGGCTGCACCTGAGGCCTCGATGCAGCTCAACAATGTCTCCATGTGGCTGTTGCACTTGGCCTTGTTGGTGTAGAAGTAGGTGTGGGCACTGATGATGCCATCCCTGCGGTCCCCGAAGGCCCCAGTGGGCCTCGTATTGCTTCTCCTGCTTATTCGTGCCTGGAATGGTGAATGCATGGCCTAGGCACAGCTCCAATCACCCACCCCAGAACCCACATGCCAGCGTCTGAGCCCCTGCCCTCGGGAGGGCTCCAAGGGCAGTGGCCTTGCCAGCTTGGCCCCGGCACTGCACTGCCCCATAACTCCCATCCCCAAGCCCACCCTCCTCTCTGCACCAGGCTCTTCCACCTGGAGTGCTGTGTCCCTGTGGCAAAGCCTCCTTACAAAGGCCTGGGTCCACCAGGAGGCTGTAAAAAAGAAGCAGGGCATCTCTCTTCAGATGCTTGTGAGTATGTCAGAGCCCAGAGCAACAGCGCAGGTGCCCTGGACATAGGAACCCAGGTACCAACTTGTGTTCCAGCCTAGACACTCCTGAGCCACCAGGGGGTGTGCAGGGTAGGGAGGGCATCTGTTTATGCAAGGAGGCCTCTCACTCACCACTGCCATCCCTCTCTGCAGCTGAGGTGCAGAACCTGTGGGAAGGAAGGGGAGGGCAAAGGTCAGAGTCACAGCACCTAGGCCACAGATGACAGGCAAGTTCCCACTGAGGCTGCCTGGAGGGCCTCACCACAACCCCAAGGAGGGCAGGCTCCAAGGGCAGGCCTCGGCCCCACCCTATCCTGGGGTGGAACACCTGGGCCAGGGAGGGGCAGCAGTTTATGGGCTGCTGTGTCCTAAGGTCTCAGGAGCCTGGAGCTCCTTGTGGGTGGAGAAATCCAAAGGATATGCCTGAGTTCTCTGAACAGCCCAGGGCTGGCCGCAAGTACAGGTGCATTCCTGGTTCCGAGACAGAGCCAGTCAGGGCTGAGAGGAACGGAGGCGGGAAGGCACAAGCACACAGAGGTCCCCAAATCCCAGCGAGGCCCTCTTCCTCAGGCCTCTGCCCCAGAGATAGGGTCTCTAGGCACCACTGATGCAAGTACAAGCTCCTGGCCCTGCACAGCCGGCCCTGCAGTCCCACCCTGTCCTCTAGGCCAGTCCTCCTGTAGCATTCTTGCCCCTGGCACTTCTTTCCCAAGCAACAACCAGAAAAATTTCTTTAAATTGAAAGCAGATCTTACCATCTCATCTTGTTTACCACCACCCCACTGCAGGTTCCCATCACTTCCTAGTAATGCCAAAAGTCCTGAGCCCCTGGCTTGGACACGTCGAGACCAGTGAGGCCAGGATGCAGGCTGCCCCCAACGAGGCTGGCCACACTCTGCTCAGCCAAGCCCCTGTCCTTCCTGCAGGTGCCTCTCCATCCATGCCTGGCCAGCACACCCATGCCCGCTGGCCCCTCCCTCCTTTAGGGTACCTGGCTCCGCTCCCCACTAGCCCCACACCTCTGCCAGAGCCACTGTGAACACCCTCTTTCTCCTCCTCATGGCCACAATCTGCTTTCTGGCACTTGGTTTCAGTGCTGTGTCATTCGGGCTAACAAGAGTTGCTGTGGCTGTTAAATCTACTGTGACAAAGTGACCATGATCTCCCTGGCCCCAGGAGCAGCTCTGTGGTTATCTGACTTTGTATTCAAAGCCTGATGAAGTCAGTGGCCATGGAGAGAGCTCGGCTGCATGGACGACAGGATCCACAGCCTCCCTGAGGCTCCCCAGAGGTGTTTGGACCCATGGGGGCAGCTTTACCCACACTCAAAGGAAAGGACAGGGTACCCCTCAAGTCCTGGGAGGAGTAAAGGCAGAGCAGTGGTCGGTGAGCTGCATCAGAGAGGCCTCCATGTCAAGGGGTGTGAGGTGCCCACTTTCCACCTAGCTGTTCAAGGAGCAAGCCCTGGGCCAGGAGCTCCCACCGGGAGGCCTTCCTTCCCACCCACTCCTGGGCAGCCCCATATGGGCCAGGGACTCCCCACATGCTGCCAGGGCCCCTGAAGCTACAGCCCAGGGATGGGAGCTGGCAGGCAGATATGCTCTGACTGCCTTGTGCTGACAAAGAGAAGTAACCGAAGAGGGTGGAATGTCACCGTGTGACTAGGGAACAGGCAGGTAGCACATGACCCCCTGCCTGGGACAGGGAGCTCCTGGGCCCCTGGCTTAGGCACCTTAAGACCAGTCATGAGGTCAGCCCCATGACCTTCACTCCAAGGCTCAGGCACAGCCAGTCAAAAGCCATCCCCAAGGGGGACCCATTGTCTATGCTAAGGCCGCTCCCACAGGGAAGAGGGGGGCACGTGGCACTGGCAGTGACCCGATGTTAGAGGATGAACGGTGAACTGGTGGATGTGGGGTCCTGATCAGGTGGGGACCACATCACAATGCTTCCTTAAAGCCAGGACCTACCTCATGCTATCCCAGCCTCACCCTTCATCACACCTAGGGCACAGTCTGTGGAAGGGCACGTGCTTGCACATGTGGCCACAACCTGGGACACAGAGGAGGGAAGAGCAACAAGGGGACATGGGGCAGAGGAGGATAAGCAAGAAGGCGTCTTCAGAGACAGCAGGAAGAACCTGACCACCCCCTTGGCCTCTATCGAGCTCAGTTCTGGGTGCTGTCCCTGGTGAAGTGATGCCTGTTTGAAACAAGCAGAGCATGGGGATCCACACCCCATGCTTGTCCAACTCTCCCCAGGAGGGAAGCCCAGCAAGCCCCTTTCTACCTGTACCCACCTCTCCAGCTCCCCCAGCCCCTGCCCACCTCCCCAGCCCCTGCCCACCTCCCCAGCCCCTCACCCCAGCCACTTGCTCAGGACGCACACTGCACATATATCCCAAGTGAGCTGCCCCAGCCTGGGAACCAAGGCCCAGACCCTGCCTCCAGCCAGCCCTGGGCCTGCATAGCCAGACCGATGCCTTCATCCACCCACTGGAGTGTCCCCTCACAGCCTAATCATCAGGAAGATGCCTTGGTCCCTGACCCATCCCCAAGCCCTCAGCCTGCTTGGGGGGCCCCTGGAACTCCTCTCCTGGGGTCGGGTGGGCCCTGGCCTCTGGGAAGCATGGTCCCACCCCTCTCTGGGTGGGCACCGCCCTCTTGCACTTCCAGCTCCCACCTCCTCCTTCTTTCTTGGGAGCACTGCTGGGACTCGCTTTGCTATGCTCTCAGATGCCTCCACCCTCCCTGGGCCTCTCAGAGTTAGGCCAGGACCGCCCACATGGCCTTAATTTGGGGCAGAGACCTCAGCGTCTCTCCCTAGAGCAGAGCCCATGGGCCTTGTGACAGGAAGGTAGGTTAGGAAGGCAGATCTCTAAGCAGTTCCCTACACTAGGGTCTGCATGACTGGTCACTCCTGGCCAGGCAGGCCATGCTGCCGTGTGGACATCAGACCAGCGCTTGTAAGCCCAGCTCTACCCCCAAGGCTCAGGCCCCTCTGAAGGCACAGAGCAGCAGAGCTGGGTGGATGTCCTCACCATGCACCCCTGTGAGGACAGGAGAGAACCCCATCCACTTCCCAGAGCAGGAGCAGGACCCCTGCAGACAGCAGCCACCAGCAGCAATAGAGGTGTAGCCTTTGCAGGGCAAGGGACTCAGGCTCCTAAGGGCACAGTCCGCTGGCAGAGTAGAGGCCAGCCGACTTCCAAACATTCAGCCTGCAGGGCAGGGAGGAAGCCCAGCAGGACCACCCTGGGAAAGGAGTCTTTTCATACCAGAGGCGCCTGAGAGAAAAATCCCATTGTGAAACAAAGTCCCCACCAGACTCCTGAGGACACACAGGCCATCGGTTATTCAACAGGCAGCTCAGCAATGGCTGCAGCTGTGAGGCCCACAGGGCCGGCTAGGAACACAGCGGGGTGCAGGGACTGGAGCACCCAACCTTCAGAACAGTCAATCACAAGGCAGAGGCTGGGCTCTCCTGACCAATCCTCTCTGGGCAGCCGGCAGCCTGCATGCTGAGGCAAGGCATTGACATTCTATTCCCAGGGCTGGAGGCCTCATGTGACTGCCTTTCCCTCCCCTTCCCAAGTCAGCCACCTGGGGAGGGGCAGAGCAAACACCAAGGCCTGACAAGGTCCACAGAGGGCCTGTCCTGAGCCTCAGGTGGGTCAGGCCCAGCTGCGGTCAGGGTGCAGGAGACCCAAATACATAGGGAGACATAGGGAGATCCCATCTTTACAAAGAAAAAAATGAAAAATTATTCAGGTCTGGTGGTGCATGCCTGTGGTCCCAGCTACTTAGGAGGCTGAGATGAGAAGATCACTTGAGCCCAGAAGGCTTAGGCTGCAATGACCCACACACCACTGCACTACAGCCTGGGCAACAAAGCAAGACCCTATTTTTAAGAAAATCGTTGATAAGAAAACAAAACAAGAATAATGTTTTGTCTCACAAGAAAATTATATAAAATTGAAATTACTGTGGCCCTCCTAAGCCAGAATGAAGCCATTGTGGCAGAGAAGGTGTGGTCCAAGGCCGAGATTCTGTGCTACCTGGCTGTTTACACAAACGTTTGCTAACCTGATGGAGGAGGCTCCACTACAGCCTCTCTTCTGCAGGGATTCCTGACCCACAGGCAGGTCTCACTGCCTGACCCTTGAGGGGCCCCAGCCTGCCCTGCAGGTGTGGAACATCCAAGGCCTGGCCCTTGCCCCAGTGTCAGTGGAGAAGGGAAGTGAAGCCAGGAGCAGTGTGGCAGGCCAGCCTGGAGTCTGCTCCTAGAGGCCACTAACCTGATAACAGAGACTCTTCACTGGACAGTGAGTGTAGAGGGCAGTTGGTACCACCCTGACCCACCCTCCTGGGCATCAGGGCAGAACAACAAGACCATGTTGCCCTCCTCTTCTTGGAGCAGTGCCTGGTTCATGGGAGATCAGGTAAGACCAACCATTCTTTGCAAAATGCTTGGTTCATGTGCTGGTGCCTGTGCCCCACCAGGCAGTGGGCTAGATAAGGGCAAGGGCTATTCTGTGCTCAGCCTCCTCAGGCCTCACACACACCAAGCCTCCCATGAAAGCCCAGAGCTGTCATCCGCATGAAGCAAAAAGGCAAGAACTCCAGGCAGAACCCAGGAGGGTCATCAGTATCTGGGCTGACCAAGCTCTCCTAGCCTTGGCCTCTGCCCAACTGAGGCTGAAGCCCAGCAGCTGGACACACCCCAGCTGCTCCCACTGGGTGCTCTGGGGTCATTATCAGAGTGCCTGCAGATACCAAGCAGGCCTTACTCCATCTCCCTGTGCTCAGCCTCTTTGGAGCCCAGGTCCTCCTCCACTCCATAGTCCAGGATGGTGCCAATGCTGAAGGCCCTGTTGTGCCGGATCAAGGGCTTGATAGACTCCTGGTCCTTGCCGGCTACGAAGTGCCCATAGAAGGTCATCTTCATCAGCTGTTTAATAGCCTCTGACCTAGAAGTTTCCTGGCAACATATAGCAGCTGAAAGGCAAAGGGAAGCCACTGTCCTGGGCTGCCTGAACTTCCCTTCCCCAGCAGGGCACCTCTGCTCATCCCCAACCACAACACTTAACGCCAGCCATGGGGCCTTGATACAGTTCTTTTGGTGACTGGGCTTTCACTGTTGACTTCATGGTGAAGACCACCTGAAGCTGCCTGCTTCTCCACTCTATCACTCCAGTTCCCAACCAGGGCAGAGAGACCATAGGAGGTGCTGCCTGCTTGCCTGAGTACACTGTTCTCACCTGGACTCTGCCCCTTCAGGAGCCCACTCATGGATCACTCCGGCAGCACAAAGCTGGTGCCTGACCACCACTTGGCAGATAAAAAGCAGAATGGTCAGCCTCCCTGGGGACAGCAGCGGGCATTTTGAGACCATCCTATGTATCCACACTTTGGCAGTTCTGCTGGGGAAGAAGAGAATCTAACCTGACTTTCTAGTACTTGAGTGCCCAGATTTTTCAATGTTTTGTTTTCTCTTATCCAAAGTCCCTAAAACATTAGTGTTACAGACACACAGGAAGCCCCAAATGGATGCTAAATAACAAACAGGTGAAACTCAGGCTGAGTCTGCGCCCAGCTGGAGGGAGGCATGCCCTGGCGACAAGGACAATGAGCTAGGAGACTGTCCACAGAGCCTGTGAGATGATGCCTACCCTGTAACCCACAGGCTCTTCAGGGTCATCTGGGGCTGACCAGCCACTCTGACGGACGTGCCCCAAGGAAGACACTGCCCAGGAACTGCTCGGCTGTCTCCTCCAATCACATTTCACCACATCGCTCATTCAGATGTCCCAAGCTGCCATGCACTAAGCACTTTTATGGACTGGAAACAACCAAAAGAAACCAACCAGGATCTCACAACCTGGTGGTAAAGGAACCCCAAAGGGAAAGGAGTGACTCTGCCTATGACTCAGGACAGGGGGATGGGCAGTGCCTGCAGGGTGGCAAGGGGTATTTGCTAACCTAGGTCCAGGAGTGGGGCTTGCTAAGGTGAGGAGATGGCATGGAGAACTGGGGGAGCTCCAGCACAGGGGATAGCCAGGGCTGGAAGGACAGGGACAACGAGAAGCTGCTGGGAGAGGAGAGCTGAGTGTGATGCTGAGAAGCACATCTCCGCCCTGTGTCTGCTGCCCCTGCCAATCGGCCCCAACACAGGAAGAGCCTGGGATTTCTCAAACCCGATGGATACTTAAATTCCTTTTTTTATGGGGAGCATGTCTTGAGACCATAGTTTCAGGAGCAACTTCTAGTCTAAGCAAAAGCATTAGTGAGTCAAACACTGTTACCCCCAAGCCAGGCCTAAGCACTCACATGCAGGCCCACGGGCAGACACGGCCCCCCGCCTCCCCACCTTACCCTCAACATTGGTGCCCCATGGAGACACCTCCTGTCACCCCTGGGTACGCCATGGGCAGCCCCAAGGACCAGGGTTTCCCAGGCAATCACCTCTGCCTTCCTGCAGCCTCCACAAAGAATCTAACTTTACTGCATTTCATTATTTTATAAAGAGGATTAGAAACTGGAAAACGAGCATACCAACATCTGAGACGCAATGTTCTCCGTCTCCCACTGAGCCTGAGCCTGGCCTCATTCCTGCTGGGCAGCACCCAGGGAGAGCTAAGAGGACAGGATGGGTTTGAAACATATCAAAGATCACCCAAGTGGCAGGCAGAGAACAGGGGACCTGAAAACCATCACTGGGCTCAGCCACTTCCATTCTGAACCATCAGAAACACAACAGGAGGGAAGGTGGCCGCTGTCCGCTGCAGGGGCTGGCACGATTGCCGCACAGGGCCATGCAGTCCACCCTCTACCTAACTGCTCACCTCTACACAGCCAGATCCAAATGAAGGGGTGGGAGCCAGGCTGCACTGGCTCCAGGGATGCTTCTTCACAAAGATGGGGGGCTGTGGGACTGGGCCCGGGCTGAGGCTGGAAGCTCCCTGCACAGGGCTGCAGAAGCACACAGGCAGGGCTGGCAAATTTATTTTTTTAGAGGCAGGGTCTCACTCCTGGGCTCAAGCGAAACTCCTGTCTCAGCCTCCAGAGTAGTTGGGAGGCTGGGACTATAGGCATGCACCTCCAGAGTAGTTGGGACTATAGGCATGCACCACCACGACCAGCTACATTTTTTTTTTGAGGCAGAGTTTTGCTCTTGTTGCCCAGGCTAAAATGCAATGCCTCGATCTCAGCTTACTGAAACCTCCAACTCCCAGGTTCAAGCACTTCTCCTGCCTCAGCCTCCGAGTAATGAGGATTACAGGGACACACCCCTACGCCCAGCTAGTTTTTGTATTTTCAGTAGATATAGATATGGGGTTTCACCATGTTGGCCAGGCTGGTTTTGAACTCCTGACTTCAGGTGATCCATTCACCTCGGCCTCCCAAAATGCTGAGATTACAGGCATGAGCCATGGCACCTGGCCTCAGATAACTTTTAAAAATATTTTGTAGAGACAGGGTTTCACAATGTTGCTCAGCCTGGTCTTGAACTCTTAGCATTAAGTGACCTTCTGGCCTTGACCTTCTAAAGTGCTGGAATTACAGGCATAAGCCACCATGCCTAGCCTAGGGCTTGCAATTTTAAAGCTGACTCCAGAACAAAGCAACCACTTTAACACCATCCCGGTGTCACTGATGCCCCTACATGGCACAACCTGAGACCGGGGCAGCCCCACAACTTCTCCAGGTGGGGAGATCTTTCGAGGATTTAGAAATTTCCACCAGTAACACACACTTGTATCCTCTGCCAAAGACTCAAGCGGATGTGTGCAGAGCAACACTAGTAGTAAAGCAGGAATGGCCGAAAAAAACAGACAGCAAACTAAAAAAGGAAGGGGTTTTATTATTATGGCCCGGGAGCAAGGCTTTATGTTTTGTCCAAACAGCCAAGCTCCCCTAACAAAGAGAAGCTCTGCCTTTATATAGGCTTACACTCTAGATATTACACTTGAAAAGATCTTAGGTTTACAGCCTTAGAAATTACAAGTGAAAGGGTCTTGGGTTTACAGCTTTAGAAATTACATATGAAAGGGTCTTGGGTTTACAGTTTTAGGAATTACATGTGAAAGGGTTTCTGGTCTCCAGTTGGAGGAGTGGGGTGGGGGTTTGATCTTGTTTAAGTAAAAACAGTGTCTTCCAGAGAGATTTCCCCATACTATGCCTGTTATTTACAGGAAGGTGATTTAGGAGGCACTAGTCAGCCAAGCTTTTCTTCTATTGAAATGCAGTGTGGAGGTCAAGGGGTAGGTGATTCTAGATGCCTGGGTCTCCTTCCTCAGTAGAGCCTATTCTCTTCCCTCCCCCCACTCAGGGAACCACTGTCACCATGGGTCCTACCCCTTCTGTGAGGGGGCAGCTCAGTGTTGGTGCTGTGGAAAACCGGAGCCTAAACCACCCTCAAAAAGTTGTGCTTTCAGGCAAGGGCAGGCCCCAACGCCGTCCCCATCCCAGGACACAGCTCAAAGCTCAGCTCCTGCAACCTGACACTCCTGTGGCAGATGTGACTGCCCCACTGCCCCAGGGCCTCACAGACCTGTGCTGGCTCAGCAGGAGGAATGTCCCCACAGCTTAGAGGGTGAGGGAAAGGCCACCCTCTGGCCTGCCCAAGGACCAGGTTTTAGTGAGCAGCTCACAAGCCCAGGACCTGGCCTCTGCCTTCTTCCAGTGCTGAGGCTGCCGACACCCATGGGACCACTAGCAAGAGAACAGCACAGACCCCACGGAGGGGCTTCCCAGGGCACAGGCAAGACCCTAGGGGAGCCTGGGAGAAGTTATCTCTGGATACCCTGCCTCCTTCAGGTACCCACAGGACCATCCCTGAGGCCTGGCACTTGCCTCAGGAAGGCACCCAAGGGACAGCAGAGCTGACACGTCCCTCCTATGGTCATGGAACAGCACCTGGCATTCCCCTCAGAGGACTGGGCACCAAACCCCACACCCAGCTCTGCTGACTTCTCAGTGCAGCAACTGGTCTTGAATGTAGACAAGAAAGCTTAGTGCTATGCTTTGAGAAACTTGACCTGGCACATTCCTAGCCCCATCTCCATCCTGGCCAGGTGGGCATGGCTTCTGTATGACTGGTCTGCCCCATCCAGTTGCTACCTAGGATGCCCGTCCTTTCCCTGGGCAGGGACCTGTGGCTGGCCACTCCCTCCCCTGGCATTCCTGCCCCAATGCCTCCTCCTCCTATTGCAATTCCACCAGCACTGGCTGCTCTTTCTGGATGTCACTTAGATGTGGGCACTCCCCAAAGCCTCCACATTGCTGTCCCTCCCCCTGCCAGTTCCTCTACCTGGGATGTCCCTTCCCGGCCTCCTGTTCCATTGGCCTGGGCTCTCCAAGGCCACAGCTTGACCTTAAGGCCATTGCTGTGCTTGTGCACATTTTTATGACCTCCCAGAGGTCTCCACCTGCCCAGTTTAGCGCCTTCTTCCTCCACCATCCTCCCTCCACACTCCCGCCACCACTGATCCTACGCTGACCCTGATGCTCCCCATGGGATAGGGGCCAACAGCATCTGATTCTGATTTCGTGGACCTCTGCCCTCACCTCCCACCCGCCGAGGCCTCACATAATCTGCAAGTGTGGCTCAGTGCTTCTCATCTCACACTGCCCCCCCGCCTCCTGGTGAGGCCAGAGGTGCAGCCCCCGATCTCCACAGTCTCGCCTGAGAAATCAACACAACCCCCCGGCGCCAACAAATGGAATTTGCAAACTCTTCCCAGGGTCACCTTGAAATAACAGTCATCTCTAATACCCCTAGACTGATGCGGCTGAAACAGTGTTCTACTTGTTGCCCCCAGAAAGCCCTCACACTTTTTAAAGTTACAATGGGTGAGATCAAAGCTGGGCGTCTGTGTGGCTTCCCATTTTCCCCCAACACACTGTGCTCAGAGTGGCTGTGTCTGGGAAGCCGCTAGGTCCCGGGGAGGGGACTCTGGGGCCCCAGGCTAGGAGCCCTACACCAGACTTTTCTTGTGGCAACATGAAGGATACTCCATTTTAAATTCCAAGTGACTCTGTTCCCACAAGCGGTATATATGGTAAATATTAAAACGATCATTGTTTTAGTTGGGTGACTTCAACAAGTAGGAAAATTCGCGAGGTCAGAAACGGACTGCAGGAAACACCTCCCTTTCTGGCTTCCCTCGCTCCAGGCCAGGACGCTCTATAAAGGCTCCCGGGACCGGCAGAAGCCCCGCGCCCCCGCCTGCACCCCGCGCACCTGCTCGTGACGCGCCAGCAGCGCGGGCCACACGCAGAAACTCAGCTCCAGCAGGCTGCGCGCCAGCTCCCAGGTGCGCCGGCTACGGTACACCTCCTGCGTGTTGCCGAAGTCCACGGCGGGCACCGGCGGCCGCACCGCCTCGGCCGACCCACGTACTGGCAGTGGCCCGGCCCGTGGAGGACTCCTCGCGGGGCGGCCAGCGCCGTGGACAGTGGAGCGAGTCGGGGAATGCCTGGGTGCGGCGCGGACAGGACCCACCTCAGAGCCATTGCGGGACGCCAGTACCCGCCCGGCCCACTTAAGTTTGCGCAGTGGGTCCCGCCCCGCCCCGGAGGCCCCTACCCGACCTCTCTCCTCAGAAGTGCCAAGCTCCCAGCCGCGTCCGCTCCTCAGGAGACACCACCCCGAAGACCCCGCCCCATCCGAGAGGCCCCGCCCCTCCCTAGGATCTGCACCCGCTCCTCCAGAGGCCCCGCCCCGCCCCGCCCTACAGCCCACTTGAGGCTCTCGCCCCGCGCTCCAAGTCCTTCCTTCGCGCTCCAAGCGGTTCCTTTTCCTCGGGAGACGCGGGTCAACCCTACGACCCCCACTTTCACCCCTGGAATTCCCGTCCCAGATCCCAACCCCACCCTTGAGGCTCCGTTCCAGCCTGAGGCCCAGCCCGCCCCGGGTGGTCATATCCTAGAAGACCCGCGCTTCCTCCTTAGGGGTTCTGGCACGCCCTGGGACCCACCACCCCTTCACCTCTTGAGGCTCTTGAGGCCCCGCCCCACGCTCCCCGCCGCGCCAGCTCCTCGGGAGGACCAGCCCCGCATCCACTTCGCGCCCGCTCCCTGGTTGGCCCCGTCCGGCGCCCCCAGCCGCACCCCCTCCTTCGGAGGCCCCGCCTCACACCCCCGACACGGCCCTCTCCTAGGGAGGCCCCGCCCCACGCCCCCAGCCACGCCCTCCTCTGTAGGCCGCCCTCCTCTGTAGGCCCCCCCCCCTCCTCACGCCCCCAGCAGCGCCTTCTCCTAGGGAGGTGCCGCCCCGCGTCCCCAGCGGCGCCCTCTCCTCCGGAGGCCCCGCCCCAAGCGTGGCTGAACTCCGGGCGTCCACAACAGGCCCCGCCCACCGGGCCGCTCCCGCGCTCGGTGTAGGGCCTTGGCAAGCCGTGGCCACACCCCCGCGAGAGACCCGGTCTCTGGGGCTGCCCACCCCAAGCTCTGCGTTTACTTTAGGAGACCCCGCCCTCTTGAGAGCGGGACCCCGGCCCCGGCTTCCAGTTTCCCCCGACACCGGGTTTCCGGGTTCCCCAGGCGGGCCAGGTGGGTCTGGAGCCTGCCGGTCAGCGCCACACACTTGGGTTCCTCCCTGGTCCTTGAGCCGCGTGGACCCACAGCTGAGGCCGGATTGGCGGGGAATCAAGCCCTCAAAGGGGATACGCTTCTCCTCTGGTCTAAATGGGTGTGTGGGAAGCCGTCCTCTCCCTCCCACCCCACCCCGCCTCAGGCGTCTTAGGGGCTTGCCCTGGGCTCCTCTCCTGTCCTCCCAGTCCCACCGTCCACCCACGGCAAGCGCAGACCACAAGGCCCCCTCAGAACCCGTGCAGCCCCGTGGTTCTTCCCTTCCCTACCACCCCACAGGAGTCCACTGGCCACACCCCCTCCCCTACAGCCCTGGCCTCTGCCGCCCGTGGGCCGTCTCTAGAGCGCCTTCCCACTCGCAGCCCTTCTGCCTGGATGCCCCTTGCAGATGTCACCTTCGTGGAGGGACTGGCCCTAACGGCCTGCCATAGTGCACCCCTCCCCATCACCCACCACTGGGCCTCTCGTCACCTCACGACATTCCTGCACCCCACAGATGCTGGGTCTGGCTGTGGGTGCCAGGCTCCTCCCACCTCACCCACCTGCTTTGCCCCGTGCTCCTTGCACCTTGCTGGAAAGAGCAAGAGGTACGTTGCACGCCCTTACCTGTTCTGCAATGTTGACATTTGAGGCTGAATAATTTCCTTATGGTGGGAGCTGCCCTGTGCATTGCAGGTTGTGTATCAGCATCCCTGGCCTCCACGCACCAGAGGCCAGTAGTACACACACACAGACACATAGTTGGGACAACTGTGTTTCCAGACATTGCCAGATGCCCCTGGGGGACTGATGTCATCACCACCACTCGAGAGAGAGGGGCTTCCTGACACACAGAGCAACAGTTTTTCTGCTCCTCTTCCTCCTGCTGGCATCAAAGAGCAAAGGGGAGAGACAAAAGGAGTGGATGAGTCCAGGCTCACTCTGTTGGAGAGGGTAGCCTCGGCAGCCTGTCACGACCACCAGAGAATCGCTTGAACCCAGGAGGCATAGGATGCAGTGAGCCAAGATTGTGCCACTGCACTATAGCCTGGGTAACAGACAGAGAGAGAGAGAGAGGAGGGGAGGGGAGAAGGGGAAAGGAAAGGAAGAAAGAAAGAAGGAGAGAAAGAGGAAAGAAGGAAAGAAAGAAAAAATAAAGAACAAAAAGAAAAAGAAGGAAGGAAGAAAAGAAAGGAAGAGAGAAAGAAGAAAAGGAAGAGAGAAAGAAGAAAAGGAGGAAAGAAAGAAGGGAGAGAGAGGGAGATAGAAGGGAAGGAAGGAGAGAGAGGAGAAATAAAAATAAAGGAAAAAAGAAAGAGAGAGGGAAAAGAACTTGGATCATACGTTTGTGCCAGAAAGAGAGAAAAGAAAGGGAGGAACTTAGATCATACTTTTGTGCCAAAAGTAAGGAAATGCACAGAAACTGATGGATACAAGAGAAGAGGATGAAAACTGATGGATACAAGAGAAGGTGGAAACTGATGGATACAAGAGAACAGGATGTAAGCTTCAGCTTTAAGAGGCTCCCACTGGCCAATTTTAGAACAATGTTTATTTTCTTTATCCCAAATGCACTAGTGGAATTTGAGAACAGTTTGAACTCCAAATGGGTAACAAGACTAAAAGGTTATATTTAAAATTCCATAAGTTAATACAGATAACAAAAAAGGTTAAATTTTTAAAAGGTGTGAGTGCAGCAGCCTGAATAGCTCAGAAATATTGTACTGAAGGAAGGAAGCCAGACTTAATAGATACTGTATGATTCCATTTATAGGAAACTCTAGAAACGGCAATATTGGTGAATGGTGGTAGAAATTAGACCAGTGGCTGTTCTGTAGAAGATGGGTTGACCAGGAAGGAGCAAGAGAGAGCTTTAGAACTTACCTTCACACGGGGTCAGAATCACATGTATGTTCGCATTCACCAAAAACTGATTAGACAAACAATATATGGACCAGGTGCAGTGGCTCACACCTGCAATCCCAGCACATTGGGAGGCCAAGGCCAGGGATTGCTTGAGCCCAGGAATTCAAGACCAGCCTGGACAACAAAGGGAGACCTTGTGTCTACTAAAATTAATAATATAGGCATGGTGGTGAATGCCTGTATTCCCAGCTACTCGGGAGGCTGAGGCAGGAGGATCGCTGAAGCCCAGGAGGTCAAGGCTACATTGAGCTATGATCGCACCACTGCACTCCAGCCTCGGAGACAGAGCATGATCCAGTCACAGAAAAAAAAAAAAAAAAAAAGAGAAGGAGCCAGTCGTGATGGCTCATGCCTGTAATCCCAGCACTTTTGGATGCCGAGGTAGGTGGATTGCTTGAGCCCAAGTTCAAGATCAGCCTGGGCAACATAGCAAAACCCCATCTCTACAAAAAATACAAAAATTAGCTGAGCATGTGGGTGCATGCCTGTAGTCTCAGATGCTTAGGTGGTTGAGCTGGAAGGATTCCTTTAGCCCAGGAGGAGGCTGCAGTGAGCTAAGATCAAGCCACTGCACTCCAGCCTGGGCGACAGATCAAGACCTTGTATTAAAAAAATATGCATTTTTAAAATTTATTTATTTTGGGGGGGCTTAGTCTCGCTCTGTTGCCCAGGCTGGAGTGCAGTGGTACAATCTCAGCTCACGGCAACCTCTGCCTCCTGGTTCAATCGATTATCCTGTCTCAGTCTCCCGAATAGCTGGGATTACAGGCAGGCATGCCCAGCTAATTTTTGTATTTTTAGTAGAGACAGGGTTTCACCATGTTGGCCATGCTCACTGGTCTTCAACTCCTGACCTCAGGCAATCCGCCCAGCTCAGCCTCTCAAAGTGCTGGGACCACAGGTGTGAACCACCATGCCTGGCCTATATATGCATTTGATATCACAATAATTTTTTTTTTTTTCTGAGATGGAGTCTCACTCTGTCACCCAAGCTGGAGTGCAGGTGCATGATCTCGGCTCACCACAACCTCCACCTGTCTGGTTCAAGCGATTCTCCTGCCTCATCCTCCCAAGTAGCTGAGATTACCAGCATGTGCCACCACACCTGGCTGATTTTTATATTTTTAGTAGAAACAGGGCTTCACCATGTTGGCCAGGCTGGTTTCGAACTCCTGACCTCTAGTGATCCACCTGCCGTGGCCTCACAAACTGAATTAAATTTTTTAATGATATGCAGGGAAAATGGAAAGCTAGTTTTTACAAAAGAATGCCAACTAAAAATGTAATAGTGTAGAAAATAACCTATATGTGATGGTTTATTTGCAATTCTAAGTGCCTTAGTCTTAAGTCAGCTACATGGAAATAAAGAGATAAAGAAGCAGAGTGTACAGAGTCACCGGCCCCTCCTTCCTGCCTTCCCTTTCACCCAGGAGCCAGGTGCCTATCAGTAAGGGCCCCCTCAACTACCTGCACCCAACCCCACAAATAATTTAGTTTAGGCTAGCTTGCAACATAGATAATTGTACCCTTTCTTTTTTTTTGGAGACAGAGTCTCGCTCTGTCACCCAGGCTAGAGTGCAATGGCGTGGTCTTGACTCACTGCAACCTCCGCTTCCCAGGTTCAAGCACACCATTGCACTCCAGCCTGGGCAAAGAGCAAAAACTTCACTTAAAAAAAAATAATAGGCCAGGCATTGTGGCTCTCACCTGTAATCCCCACATTTTGGGAGGCCAAGGCGGGTGGATCACTTGAGATCAGGAGTTCGAGACCAACCTGGCCAAAATTGGCCAAACCCCATCTCTACTAAAAATACAAAATTAGCCAGGTGTGGTGGTGAGCACCTGTAATCCCAGCTACTCTGGAGGCTGAGACAGGAAAATTGGCAGAACCTGTATGGTGGAGGTTGCGGTGAGCCAGGATCACACCACTGCACTCCAGCCTGGGTGACAGAGTGAGACTCCATCTCAAAAGAAAAAAAAAAAAGAAGAAAGAATGTGTGACAACTTCTCACACTTCTAAATTTGAGCTGGAAAAAGGGAAAAGAAAACAATCCTTTTACCCTTAAACTTGCACGAAGGGACCCATATGACTTGCCAAGCCAGACTTCAGACTGTTAAATGTTTGCAAACATAATGTATCACATTTTGTGGTCCAGGTTTTATCAAAGTATTAATAATTGGCTGGGTGTGGTGGCCCATACCTGTAGTCCCAACACTTTGGGAGGCTGAGGCAGGTGGGTCACCTGAGGTCAGGAGTTTGAGACCAGCCTGACCAACATGTTGGAACCCTGTCTATACAAATAATACAAAATTAGCCAGGTGTGGTGGTGCATGCCTGTAATCCCAGCTACTTGGGAGGCTGAGGCAGGAGAATCGCTTGAACCTAAGAGATGGAGTTAGTCTAAGATCACACCATTGCACTCCATCCTGAGCAATAGAGTGAGACTCCATATAAAAAAAAATGTATTAAAAAACTAAGAATCCAAAGATGTAATTGGGTTTCTGTGCCTTGGGGTTTTAAAATCCCACCTCTTTTGGCCAGGCACAGTGGCTCACGTTTATAGTCCAAGCGCTTTGGGAGGCTGAGGCGAGCAGATCACCTGAGGTCAGGAGTTTGAGACCAGCCTGGCCAACATGTTGGAACTCTGTCTCTACAAAATATACAAAAATTAGCCAGGCTTGATGGCACACCCCTGTAATTCTAGCTATGAAAATTGCTTAAGCCTGGGAGGCAGAGTTTGCAGTCAGCAGAGATCCCACCACTGCATTCCAGCCTAGGTGATGGAAAGAGACTGTGTCTACAAAAAAAAAACAATAAATAAAATTCCACCTCTCAGAGAGTAGTGATGGGAAGGTAGCAAGGGGGTTTCAGGGCTGCTAGAAATGTTCTACTATTTTTTTTATCTGGGTCCTGGTTATGTGAGTGTTTTCAGTTTCTTAAAATTCAGTGTAGTGATATGTTTTCTGGGAAAAATGTAAATGTCTAACAATGGGAATTGAAGACAAATTATGCACTTCTGGTTTCTTTTTTTTTTATTTTGAGTCTTTTCATTTCTTTTTTTTAATTGCATTTTAGGTTTTGGGGTACATGTAAAGAACATACATGATTGTTGCATAGGTACACACATGGCAGTGTGATTCGCTCTCTTCCTCCCCATCACCTATATCTGGCATTTCTCCCCATGCTATCTCTTCCCAACTCTGCACCCCCCACTGTCCCTCCCCTCTTTCCCCCTGACAGAACCCAGTGTGTGATGCTCCCCTCCCTGTGCCCATGTGTTCTCATTGTTCAACACCCACCTATGAGTGAGAACATGCGGTGTTTGATTTTCTGTTCTTGTGTCAGTTTGCTGAGAATGATGGTTTTCAGGTTCATCCATGTTCCTACAAAGGACACGAACTCATCGTTTTTTATGGCTGCGTAGTATTCCATGGTGTATATGTGCCACATTTTCCCTGTCCAGTCTATCATCGATGGGCATTTGAGTTGGTTCCAGGTTGCACTTCAGGTTTCTAATTCAGCATATACATGTAAGAACTTAGAAGTCATAACTATCCCCCTCACAAAAAGAAAAAGGCTGAAGGATGGGCACGGTGGCTGACACCTGTAATCCCAGCACTTTGGGAGTCTGAGGAAGGATCACCTGAGGTCAGGAGTTCAAGACCAGCCTGACCAACATGGCAAAACCCCATCTCTACTAAAAATACAAAAATTAGCTAGGCATGGTGGTGTGTGCCTATAATCTCAGCTACTTGGGAAACCAAGGAAGGAGAATCACTTGAACCCAGGAAGTAGAAGTTGCAGTGAGCCACGAATGCACTATTGCACTCCAGCCTGGGTGACAGAGTGACACTCCATCTCAAAACATATATATATGAACAAATATATATATATATGAGTGTTTGAAGACCACACCTAACTCTTTAAGAGTATTTAGGGTATTAAGAAAGGTGGAGACAGAGATGATTAGGTTTATGCAATATTTAGTACACACCATATCATCACTGATTAAATTAGCATCGCACTATCATTGTGATGATATGATTCAATATGATCTATAAGTTCAGACCCTAACATCAATCAATTTTTTCAAATATCTACTTATTTTCCTCATTATGTTATTAATTCTGGTTACTGCCAAGAATCTTTTTCAATTCTTTATCAGATTAGAAGGTGTAGGAATCATATACTTCTTACTAATTTGCTGATGATAAGGTCAAGCAGCTGCTAAAACAGTAGCCTTGCAAACAATTCTGCACAACCGCATTTGTGATATTGGCTTTATTTTAGCTACAGCATGATTCTTCTTATTCTCCAACACATGAGACTTTCAACAAGAATTTATTCTAAATCTCACCCCCAACTCCCTTTCATTAATTAGCCTTCTCCTAGCAGCAGCAGGAAAGTCAGCTCAATTTGTTCTCCATGTCTGACTTCCATCTGCTGTAGAAGGCCCAACCCCAGTTTCAGCTCTGCTCCACTCCAGCACTATACTTGCAGCAGGGGTTTTCCTGCTTATCCTTTTCTACCATTTCATAGAAAATAACACATTAATCCAAACTTTTACATCATGCCCAGGGGCTATTACCACCTTATTTACAGCAATCTTCACTCTAACACAAAACGATATCAAAAAAATTGCTGCATTTTTCACCTCAAGGCAGCTGGGCCTTATAATAGTCACAACTGGCATTAATCAGCTACACCTAGCATCCCTTCACATCTGCACCCACGCTTTTTTTAAAGCTATATTAATTATATGTTCAGGATCCTTCATCCATAATCTCAATGATGAATAAGACATTCAAAAAATAGGAGGATTACTCAAGATTTTACCATTCACTTCCTCTTCCCTTATTACTGGTAGCCTAGCACTTACAAGAATGCCTTTCCTCACAGGCTTTTACTCCAAAGACCTTATTATGAAAATGAGAAATATGTCATATAGCAGTGCCTGAGCCCCTTCTCTTACTCTTATAGCCAACTCCTTGACAGCTGTCTATAGTGCCCGGAGTATTTTCTTAGCTCTGATAGGACAACCTCACCTCTCAACTTGGATTATCATTAATGAAAATAACCCCTTCCTAATTGACTAAATCAAGTGCCTAACAATTGACAGTATGTTTACTGGATTCCTTATCACCAAGGGTATTCTTCCAGCTTCACCTCCCTCATAACTATACCACTTCACCTAAGGGTCACAAACCTTGCTGTGGCTCCTAGTATTAGTTTGGACAGCCATGGTGGTTCTCAGCTACCCTTAAACTATGTGAGACAGACACCTCTTCCAGTTCAAACTGGAGCCACAAAAAAAAAAAAATGAGAGGTTTGATCAGGCTGTGTGAGGACACTGGGCATATGAAGTATAAAATATGGACTGAAGCCATGTGTTCTGGCTTTGACATTTTTCCCAATCAACTAGGTGGGCAAAAACTCAGGACCCAACTTTCCTTTGGTTCAATCATGGCCATCAAGTGTCTTTAAATAAGCTCCCATAGCTTAGGGAGGCCTAGCTCTTAGCTTAACAGGTTCAATGGAAGGCTTTACATTACTGATTATCTCTGAGAAATGAACCTTGATTTCATGGGGTTGAGAAAATTACAGATTATATAATGTCTTCACATTTTAGTCCACGTTTATTTCAGGAGTATGCTCCATTTTTTTAAAATCACTTTCTTTTTTTTTCGAAGACATGCCTTCATTTTTTCAGTCCACCTTTATTCTGCAACTATGCTCCAAATTATTTTACCACTTTCTCACTCTTTTTTCTTTTTTTGGAGTCATGAGTATCTCACTTTACCATACAGTTCTGCATTCTCTATCTCCTTATTCTTTCAAATCTAAATAGGATTTGTACTATCCACTCCATAAGTAATTTATACTGCCTTTGATTTAATAATTTATTATGTGCATTGGTTTATTACAGTTTGTGTTTCTGTAACAGACTGCCTGAGGTCAGGTATTTTATGAAAGAAAAAAGTTTATTATGCTCACAATTCTGGTGGCTAAAAATCTACCATTGGTCAGCTACACTTGGTGAGGGACTCAGGCTGAGTCCATTTATGGCAGGGAGTCAAGAAGGAGCAGGTGGGTCCGAAGAGATCATGTGGTGAGAGAGAAAGCAAGAGAGAGAAAAACCAGGAAGACAGACTCTTTTCCACAATGTGTTCTCTGAAACAATCTCATTTCTGCTGAAGTTAAATTCACCACACCATCTCACTCCAAAAACATAAAGGCATTAATCTATATGTGAGGGATTGATTCCCATGACCCACACACCTCCTAGTAAGCCTTGCCTTTCAACACTGTCCAATTGGAGATCAATTTCAACATGTGATTTCACAGGAACAAGCCAAATCATGGAATTTATGATGGTTTAAATGATGACAGTTTCCATTATTTTATATCTGATTTTCTCATTCCCTATCACTTTATCTTTTTTTGTTTATACTGAAGACCCAGGTGAAGTTTCAAAAGCAGCAGTATTAAATAAAATTTTGCTGTCATCATCTGAAACCTAAAAGTGATGGTATTAGACTGTGAATCTGGAATTCAATCTCTCTCTTGATTTTGTTGACTTTGTCACTTCAACCAGACCTCACAATCTAGTAGAAGTTACAGACACACAAAGCAATCATCTCAGTACAACACGATAACTGCCACAAAGATCTATCTATTAGGCACACAGAATCAAAGATCAACTCTGGAGGAGTCTTGAAGGATGAATGAAAATTTTGCTGGTGAATAAACAGTAACAGTGGTCCAGGTTCAGAGATATGCCTGCCTAAGGGAGGGCAAAGACATTTTTTAGCAACTCAATAAAAGCAATGCCAGAATGACCCATAGGAGGGAGATTTTAAAAGGAATGTAGGAGGAGCTGAAGGAAATGCACCACGACCCAGATGTGGGTCTACTCCTAGTATTGACCAGGAGGCATCAGAATGTTGAACATTCAGGAGCATACGTGTTGTTTCTGTCTCCTGAAATGCATTCTTCCTTTTATTTCCATGATTTGTTTCCAGAAACACATATCCATAACTAATGCAACTTCCTGGATTTTACCAGAACAAAGGTCTCTCTTACCTTGTCCACCAGCAACAAAATGTGGAATGGTCAAGGTAACAGCCCCAATAAATATTCCCTAACTAAAGTCAATAACATATTTTGGTTTTTTGAACATTTATAAAATAGTGAGTGATTCATTTACATTAGGTTAATTTGGAGACACAGCAAGGTTGGGAGTTTTGGGAATCTAAATATTATTTTTCATCCACTCACTTTTGTAATAGGGCCTAGGGAAAATGAATGAGTAGTTTCTTCATGGTTACCATGAAAAATAGACTCTCTGGGTTTTTTACTCTTCATTTGTATAAAGAATGTCTTCAAAACTCAGATTGTATCAGGACATTAATTCATGACCATATGGTAGACTAAGTTTTTCATTAGAGAAGAAATGTAAAATGCTTTCCTGAAGGGGAAATGGAAGGAAAATAATACTTTCAGAAGCTGCCTCCAGATCTTATGCTGAACTTAGTGGAAGATTCATTATGGAGAAAGCATAAAGACTTTTCATTAATTTTTACAGGTGTTTGGAGACATATTACACGGGTGAGTGTATACCTGGATTTTAGCAGGTGTTCTTTCAGTTTCCACAAATACCAAATAAGATCTACTGTTTATGGAGGGCATACATGATTAAGATATCAATATTACTTATTCCTGGATCTACTTTCACTCTCCACCTTATGTAGTCATCTATTATGTTGCCTTGCTAAGTGATTTTACTTGACAGATTCAAAAACATGTTGAAAAAAAAGAGAAGCAAACACCAAAATAAGTAAAGAAATAAACAAAAAAGTAACGAAAGAAAACAAGCATCTCAATTTCTGTTTATTTTTATTTTTATGTTTTATGACTCTAAATCCTGAATAGGTGAAAGATAAAGTGTTGTTTCCTGCATAATGAGAAAGTCGCCAGAGGAAGCAGCAGGATGGAGAAAGGGAAAGCATTTTAGAAGTGAAATAGTGTTGATGATTTGTTGTTTACATATATACACATATATATACATATATACACATACATATATACATACATATATACATATATATGCACACACATATGCACATTTATAATCAGTTGATATTCTGAAAAATAGATAAAAGAAACTGTAAAGTGTTAGAACCCTGTAAGCCTCTAGGGAAGCTTGGCCCTAAAGAAGAGCACACCAACAGGGACCAGCAGATGCAGCAGGTCATCAATGGTGGAGTGACAGGGAATTCAGCTGAGAGCAGCTGGAGGTGAACCCTGTTGCTGAGAGGTTGTACTTCAGGGGAAGACCACCTTCCCACTCCACCCTCCTCTGGCACTCTATTTATCTGCTGAAAGCTACTTTCGCCACTCAATAGAACCATGCACTCCTTCTCCAGGCTCACAAGTGAAAATTCTAGGCTCAAGTGATCCTCCTGCCTTGACCTCTGAAAGTGCTGAGATGACAGACTCTAGCTGCTGTGCCAAGCTCCAACTTATAACTTTGATATTCAATCCTGATACGTGTATTACAAGAAATGAAAATTGCAGTACAGACTCTAAAGTAAATTTTGGTGCACAATTCAATTATTAGCTGGCCAGGAGCAGTGGCTTACACCTGTAATAGCAGCAATTTGGGAGGCTGAGGAGGGAGGAACACCTGAGGTCAGGAGTTCCATACCAGCCTGACCAACATGGTGAGCAGTGTTTTTCTATTTTTTGTAAAGAAAAACAATATTTATAGCCTCTTCAACTTTCTAAACATAACTTACTATGTGCAAAGACATTTGGGATGGGTTGGGGTGTTTCTGGATTATGACAACACAGTTGAGAGCTTTTATGATGTTTGTAAAGCTTCCCTCATATATAGAGCTTTCTCTCTCTCTCTCTCTCTTTTTTTTTTTTTTTTTTTTTCTGACAGCTTTCTTTTGTCTTGGCTTCCATGATAGTCTGGTTTCATGAAGATTTCTTGGTGAACACACCTGTTCAAAGAAACTTCAATCCCAATCCTTCTCTTGTGAGACCGTAGGACATTGTGTGACTGTCTTTGCATTCATTATAACTTGAGAATCAACAAAATTGTTGTGTGGGTATGAAATGGGATAAGCACATTGAGTATATACATTTGTTTATCAATTTTTATTATTTAAATGAACATGTGTGCAACAATCATAACTATCTGATCCAGGACAATTTCTGTGCCCCAAAAGAAAATGAGATAACCTTTAATGTTACTCTTTATTCTTTTCAGCTCCCCCACCCCCAACTCACCTGGCAACCTCTTATATATGTTAGATCTTTATGGATTTGTGCATTGTAGACATTTTGTGCAAATCAAATGATACAAAATGTGGTTCTTTGTGTCTTGTTTCTGGCATTTCACATAATTTATCCAAGGCATTCACATTGTAAACAATGTGTTTTACTCACCTATTTAAACCAGGTTGGGGTAGAAGAATAAAGTGCTGAATATCTCAGTTACTGACCTCACTAGAGCTCTTAGTTTTCTCTTAAAGTCTGTTCTAGATGGGTAGATCCAAATATCTGGCAGCTTATGTCTCTAAATACTAATCATTCGTTACTTTTCAGAAAACCTCAAACAAATACATTTTAGGGAATTCCTCCCACCCTCTGTAGACCAGACAGTTATTATTACACACTCTAAGACTATTATGTTAGCTCCTCATAATAGCCAACAAATTCTCATTCAATTTGTAGATATTACTATGAAAGTGTATATTCTAAAATGGTAAGGCCAGAATTGGTCTTATTTGCTACTATATTCTCACTTTCTTTTTTTTTTTTTTTTTTTTTTTTTTT